>NW_010430629.1:0-4834 GCF_000710305.1 Buceros rhinoceros silvestris
GCCCCAGCATCCCACTTGGACAAGTTTAGAAGGATGAGACAGGCCCTCCCTGCCAGAGACTGAAATATCCTCACCACCTGGAGGGTTCAGTTGCCACAGCTGTCACTCTATGCATGGTCCATTTGAAACAAGATTTCCAAAGCTTACAAGACATGCATTGTTTCCCACTTCTGACTGTCGCCTGCCCCATCTCAGAACCAGATCCAGGCTCAGAGCAAGATCATCCAAAGCAAGGGATTTGTCACTGTGTGCTCAGGACACCTTCAAAGGGATTTCAGCATGGTTGAAAGCATCTTTGCCTCCTGAAGTGCAAGGCTAGATTTAAACAAGCAACAAAATACTGCACCAGAGCAACTCTGGTTTTGCCAATTAAACAGAACCGGAACAATTCAGTAATCTATGTGGCAATACTTTCCTTCCTTTCTTAATTCTCCACTTCCAGTTTTCATTTCCACGCAGAAATTAACATTAATAACATGAGAACAGTAAAGACTGCAGTTCCTAAAAGCTAGAAATTTAAATATCTCCCATCCATTAATACCCACGGGAAACATATGTTTAACTTCAATTTGATGGTTTGGAGAAGAACATTTTTGGCATTTCTTATTATTTGCTATATTAATTTGAGGTTTTCTATTCAACCTTAATCAACTCTGCATTTGGTGCACTGGCAGATTGTTATATTGAATTTCAAAACCTTAAAAATGAGGAAAATTTTTACTTGCAAGAGTGGAAGGACTCTCCTATTTCCCAGACTCTTTCATGCACCTCACTCACTACCTGTTCATTCTCTGAATCATTTCCTTATATGGAAAACACAGAGCAGGCAGACGGAGACTGCACTGTCTCCTGAAGGCAGCTGCCAAATGCCACGCTGGTGCTGAAATCCCATGGGATACTCAAACTCACATCAAAAGAGAGTCTTAAGCTCTTTAGATGCCAGACGCAAACACTATAAAAGCTAAATCACAAAGGTTTCTTAAAATGTACTGTAAGTGGGAAAGAAAATATGATTTTTCTTTTTTAGGCAGAAATCAAGTGATTCCTTCTTCTACAATGTTGAGAATCCCCAAAAGGGCACCTGAACCAAAGGGAGACAGCTTCAAACTACACCTGCACTTTGGATGCAGTCATCCAGTTTGCTGCCAATCTCCTCAGATATAGTGTGTGACATGGGATAAAGCATTAAAACATAAACCTGCCTGTCCTTTAGGAAATATCTTCATGGGTGCATGTTTCAGTCTTGCAGCCCATGCAGTAAGGGCAAGCTAGGATAAACTATTTGCACTGCCTCTGCTCATCGTGGCACCGTTACAGCAAATCTCAAACTGCCCTAAAGCAGACTGCCAGAGCTCACCAGACCTGATCAGGCTCTCATAAAGGTGTTGCAGACAGCAGAAACAGCAGAGGAGGTGGCTCGATGCCCAAAACTCCAAGATGTGAGGGAGGAAAAGAAGCCGCTAAGTGGAGGCAGCAGGGTGGAGAAAGATGCGTTCTGTGAGACGGTTCGGGAGAAGCCCCAGTGCTACGGGCATTAATGGGCCACTTTTCACAAAATGCCAGCATGCCTCAGGAGCCTCACGACCTCTTGATTTCCACTGCCATGCAGCATTTTGGAAAATGGTGTTTGGTCAACAAGGGACCCCATGAAAACATCATCCTTGCTCACGAAATGAGACAGGGAATTAATCTGGAAGTGAGAGGAACAAAGATATGGTTTTTATATGGACAAAAAGGCATGTCACAGCCATCAGTGTTGAGAGGGGTCAAAAGCTGGCTCTGGTCAGGCCACTAGAAATGATAGATGAGCACCCAGAAAACTTTGCTGTGAGTCTCCTTCCTTGTAATTGCTTGTCCCTTGCCCCTTCTCTTTTCCTCCCTTTGATCCATGGTAAAGGACTTCTATGTTCCTGTTATCACTACTTATACAAAAAAAAAAAAAAAACCAACCCTCTACCTAGAAGAAGTAAAAATAGAAACACAGTGTGTGACACCAAAAAGAGTGCCATTCAAGATGTCTGGAGTCATACACTCCCAACCCAGAAGCTTCCAAAAAACTCTCATCCCTTTAGAAAAAATTGATCCTTACAATAAATACTAAAGCCAGGATGAAGGGAGAATTGACAGCTGCAAATCAGGATATTTTTTGTGGTCTCATTTTGCTTTTCCTTTCCCTCTCTACTCTCCCCACACACCACTCTCCCCTTTCCCTATCTTTCTCTTCCTGAGTTCAATGACCAGTAAGGCACCAGCCATCAAGCTGCTGGATACAATATGCTTTCACAGTACATTAGTGCTGTGCAGCAGACCATGTTGTGCCTGCAATTGTATGACAGGTCAGGGCCGATTCATCTTACCAAGACCTTCAATCAATAGTGTCCAGAAAGCTTTCCCAGCTGGAGGGACCCAGCCCGGCAGCCACTGACCTCTCCCTCTGCTCAGCACTCTATCATATTTATAGAGTTGCAATGACGAGAACATACACAGGCAAAGACACATCTGGACCACTGCTAATCACTGGCTGTTGATGCTTCGGGGACAGGGGTAGGAAGACCCAAACCAGCACAAGCAAACAGATTAGATTTGGCTCAACTGAATGCCATTGTCATGCATTTTTTCCTCTGTTGTCTTTTTTCTCCAGCCTCTCAAATTCATTCATGCTGGCTGCTTCAGCCACCTTTCCCAGTAGCTCATCTAACTGTTCATTCCTCCATGTGCCAGAAAATGCATACAAGGACATACCAGCTCATGCCTCCATCCACCCCAGCTCCACCAGTGGCTTTCTCAGGATGCAGCTCAGTGCTCTTGAGCCACATCTCGTTTACACAAAAGTCAGTATAGTTTACATTTGCAGCAGGGAAAAAAAGCATTAGTAGCAAGAGCAAGAAAGAACAATGACCAAAATCAGACAATTGTCACAATAAAGAATACTGTACCAGTAAATAAAAATCAATACTATGGATGAAGTGTAGCTGTGAGTTACTCATACTTTAAGGACAGTTTACACTTTTAAAATACCAAAAGGGGGCTTCGTATAAAAGCAAATCCAGAATTTCAATATTCCCCAGGAACTTTCTTCAAGCTAGAATATATGCCCTAATCCACCACCCTTCTTAGCTTTCTCCATCCATCATTTAGGATCCCACGGTCATTCCATTCCTCACTTTGAGCACTGTCATATTTTTGGTCCATCCATGGTACCTCTTAGCTCACTCATATTCACACTGATAGGTATCGGGTTTTAAATCTTGAAAGCATGGAGGGAATGAACCACAAGTGAAGTCTTGTTCTAATCCTTCATACCACCACCTAAAATCAATAAGCATTTTTTGAAAGTGTAAACATTGTTTTCTTCCTCACCCTTCGCCTTATTCACCTTATCAGAAAGATGGAGATGCATCTTCTCTGCTTCATAGAGTTAGAATGTTTAATTATTTATGGTATTTAAAGTACTTTTGGCTCTCAAGTGATAGAAGCTACAGGAGCTGAGATTATTGCTTTCCATCGCACTTCCCTGAAGGCAGCAATGTCTTCTTGTGAGATCATACCCAACATTACTCACAGGATCCCAAGAGAGTGTATTAAAACCTGTATGTCCAAGATCTTCAGGACAATAAATCCTAGTTTAGCTAGGAGCAGAGAGAAAGGAATTGCTGTAATACCATAAATAGTTGTCAGTTTCCAAGCAAAATCCGTGATATTCAATGCCGAATTTGCCACATTGATTCAAACTGCAAAATACTGCTGATCAGTAGTTTTTGATGAAACAACAAGTTGTCAGCAAATGATGATTTGTTAAGCCTATTCTCATGAAAATATCCCAACTCATGACACATTTTCACATACTCACTCCAAAGCAGTTTCCTTGCTGGCAAGGAAGAGCAAGGGCAATGCACAGCTCTGGAAAGCGAGGCAGAGCTGCAGTGGGTAGCAGTTCTTGGACAGAAATGTAAAGCCCGGCTCCATCTTAATCCACTTGCAGAAACTCAAAATACAAGATATCCCAGCCGTGTGTCGCAGAAGTGGAAACCCTCGGACCCTGGATTTAAACAGATCTGGGGAGGGTGGCCAGAACACAGGCAGTAGGCTTTAGTAGCATGGCCAGAAAGTCCTAGGAGCTCTGGTTCTCTCCTAAACAAAAATACTGATCTTGTACCAAGAAGCCTGGAGACCCCGAGAGCCCTGGCTGGGACTACAGTGTCAGAGGTGCTGGAAATCAAGGATTCATAGAGAAGAAGTCCTCAGATGTAGTTCTGAAGGTCCACAGCCTCGAGCCAGGCCATGAGTGGAAGTGCCCCACATCTGCAAACCCTACAAGCCCTGGGAGCCAGGGAGGAAACTAATAACTTTGACGGTTTCACTGCAGTTATTAGTCCCTTTTGTTGGTTCCTCTGAACTTGTAGTTTCCCAATATTTGCAGGGAAAGGGAGGAAATTTTGCCATTAAGTTCCAACTAAAACTAAATTTCTACCTCTGAATGTCCCCCTGCCTGAAAAACCTGCTTGCAACCTGCTGTCCTGTGATTCTGTCAGACTTTATGCTGTGCTGTGTCTGCTGAGCACCTGAGTGAGACCTGCAGAGAAACACAAGAGGTTTTGAGGGGTGCTGGCAGCCACAGGGCATCTGTTGTCACTGACAGAGTTTACAGAGAGTTTCCCTTCATTTCCTGGGTTACACTGCCATAGAGCAGTGTTGAAAGACTAGTGCACTCCCATCACAGAATTAGGTAGAATGAGGGTGTGGTTATGGTTTTTTAATAGACACACACACTATATGTATATTTATTGATATATAAACATATACTCTTTGTTATTATTATTTATTTTTATATATA
>NW_010430630.1:0-601 GCF_000710305.1 Buceros rhinoceros silvestris
GAGGTTTATCCCCTCCCCTCCGGTTTCCTTCAGGATGATTATTTCCAGGCCCTTTTCTTTCGATGGGGTCCTTCGCCGCGATGCTCTCGGGGAAGTTTTATTATTTGGGAAATGATGCCGCTTTCGATGATGGATAATTCGTAGTAAAGCCGCTGCTGCGGTGCTTTTTGTGGTGTGTTGGGGTTTGTTTTGTTTTGTGGGTTTGGGATTTTTTTGTGTGTGTTTGGGGTTTTTTTTGGATGTTTGTTTCCCCCCACCCTCCTTCCTTTCATTCGTCTTTGTGGCCCGAGCAGCGCCGGGAAAATTCCGCTTCTTCTGCAACTTGTTATTCTGGAGCCGGGCCTGCCCCCCTCGCCCTGGGGCTGGCCTTCCGGCACAGGTACGGAGCTCGGGACCGGGGCGCCGTCGGGGTTACCCACTCGTGCTCTGGCACAGCTGCCGGCGTTGGGGCCGGCTACTTGGATCTCGTGTTTTCCCTCCCTCACGTCTGTGTAGGTGGAGTGGGGCTCTATGTGGGACTCTGCCATTTGGTCTAGTCCTCTTATGCATGCTCCTCTCTTCACTTGTTTTCCTGCTGGATTTTTTTTTTTTTTTTTTTTTT
>NW_010430630.1:636-1506 GCF_000710305.1 Buceros rhinoceros silvestris
TTCATGTTCCTCCCTTTTCTGTTTTTTCCGCTGTGGTTTTTTTTTTTTTTTTTTTTTTTTGTGGTGGTGTCTGTTTTGTTTTTTCTGTTCTTTATTATTCCAAGCTTTGCTGTCGGTAGAGCTTTCTGCCAGTCACCTCTGCACTTTGGCTGGTGATGGAATTTTATGCAGAGATTTTTAGGTGAATTCTTATTGGATTAATGCATGGAGCTCTTTATTTAACTTCTTCTCAAGTGTCAAAAAATGAGGCTATGAACAGATGTGTTTCAATATGGAGAGATTTCCAAGTTCCTAATTCTTGGAGGTGAAGGAAAGAATGCCATTGGAGAGTGGCTTTTGTTTTCGATTGGTGAACAAATGTCATCACATTTCAGTCACGTGTTGTGATATTCTTTGTTCAGCTATCAAAGTATGATATCTGCTACACCTGTTCCCACTTTTTAATTGTAAGTAATGGTGATTGCCTGCAAATCTTAGAATTGTGTATAGGAGCACTTCTCTGCTTTCTCCCTGTCCTACCCCCTGGATGTTTGTTTGGGCCCAAATGCAGAGCTTGACAATGAACTTTTGTTTGCTGTGGAGACTGCATTCAAAAAGGTCTTACTGGGGTTAATAACTTGGGTGTCACCAGAAAGTTGTGTACTGTGATATACAGTAGGTCTGAGTGTGGAAAAATCAGGTGGGGATGTGCGTTCAGTAATGGCAGGGCTCTAGCAAGGGGTAGGCTCTTTTTGGGCCAGTGAAGTTCTCTTTGGTAGATACGCTGTTGCTTGTTATCAGGTTGAACGGCAGATATTCCTTGCACCCAGATAGCTGAAAATCTACAGCTAAGCAAAAAAAATCTATCTATCAGAAATAAAAAGGATTTGG
>NW_010430631.1:0-17515 GCF_000710305.1 Buceros rhinoceros silvestris
TTTATTTATTTATTTATTATAAATATCCTAGTATCTGTAGGGGCGGGCAGTTGATTTCTGAGTTGATGACCACTTACCAGTGAACGACTATCTAAGTGCTTTATCCTCTGGGGGCTCCACAGATCTTTGTTAACTGTGAATAACTGTTGTACAAAATGGCAACGCTTTTTGCACATACCCTACAAGGACTTATTTGCAGCACTATTTGTGATGTTCTGTAATTTTATGAATAGACTTTTCCTTGGCCACAGACTTGTAACTAAGATGCAGAGAGTCACATAGATTACTTCATTTTCACTTTTAGCTAGGACTTCATATGTTGCTTTAGTTAAAATTATTTTTAGGATATTTTTTTTTTTTGGTACTCTGTGAGATTAAAGTTTGTAAAAGTTTTATAGCGAGTGTCCCGTGCTGAAAATATGACATTTCCACAGGAACAAATTGTATGTATGATCTGTACGCTGATCACCTCCCTGAACGCTTTCCTCTGGATATCCATGCTACCTCAGGGGGAACAATCTGCTATTTTAAACTGATTGCGTCAGTGGGCCATCTTGTTCGTCTTTCAATAGTATCCCTTCAGATTGAAGCAGATAACTGTATCACTGACTCGCTAACCATTTATGACTCTCTGATGCCAATCAAACATAAGATACTGTACAGGTGAGTATAAATTCTCATTGAGAATTCATTGATAGTCATTTGGTTTGTTTTTTTTTTCCTGTAGACTTGTTGACTGAATTTTGGTGGGTTTTGGTTAGGTTTGTTAAAAATAATCTTATTTTCATGTGTTATGCACACGACACCTCGACACCTGGCATTTTTTTGTTTTTAACAGAAGTGGAAAAGTCGATCTTGCTAACAAAAGAAACAGTTAAATATTCTTTAAATTTTTCATTCTTCAACTGGATTGCACCTTCACCTAACTGCGGAACTACGAGAAGTTCACACATTACTGGGCGGCATTTTCCATTTCTTATCAGGAGACAGATGCTAACTGAAAGAAAACGTCAAATTTTCCGCCCCTAACCAAACTCTTCTTTGATATGAAGACTAGTGCTCTTCATATGAAGACTAAGCCTTGTGATTCTTTGGATACCTACCACCGCTCACCATTCAGTGCTTTTTTGAGCTGCTCTATTTGAGTAGTTCAGAGAGTTATTAAAATCTAGAATTGAAGCTCTGATGGGTTGAGGGATGTGGATTTTTTTTTTCCCCTCCAGTAGGCTTCTTTGGGGATTTTTTTGTTTGAAATCCCTGGTGACTAGTTCCATAGGTCTCTCTCATACCAAAAGGTGAAGACAGCATCTCCATCAAATAGACAAAGAACTCAGTGTTTTGATCTCCAAAATGCTTTTCTTTGGCCTGTCAGTGTGTGTATAAGCCTCAAAAAAAAAGAGCATTGTCTTTCCAGTCCTCTTTGAGAGCTGTCATCCAGTAGTCTGAGTGACTCACTGACTTGTCTATAAAAGAGCAGATGGTGTTCACTTGTTAGTATCTGTGGAAGACTGACTAGGTGATGTATGCATCACTGCTAGGTCACACATACAGATTTTTTTTTTTTTAATGGGTCTAGTCGATTGACTCAGGTTCTTCATTTCTGACTTGAAGAATATCTTGTTTGACTTTCCCACTCCCCAGCCCCAAACTAAATCCATCTGTCTAATAAAAATTTTTCTACAAGCCTTTTTTCACTATTGGCTAAATTAATTTTTTCTTGGAGTGAGGGCTGAAAGTCAGTATTATCTCCTAGAGCTAACCATTCCATCTTCCTTTACATCCACCTTCTCATTCCATCTTCCTTTTCATATTTGCCATTTCTTTCTTTTGTGTAAGAAGTGACTTTCTAGCACTGAGTTTTTAACTGGTCTTGTACCATGTAATTTTGTGTTTAAAAGCATGGAGTTTTTACTAGGCTTTGAAGTAGGTAAGCTCTGCACCAGTGGAAAATTTAGGCACAGAATGAGGGAAATGTGTTGGTGGGGGGTTTGGGGTTTTTTTCATTTTGTTTGGGGCTTTTTGCCTTTTTCATTTTTGTTACTGATTGCTTTTAAAGATTGTTTATTTACATACTTTTCTTTCTCTCCTCTCAGAGCTTGTGAACCAGCTGATTCATTGCTGTCGCTTGTGTCCACAAATAATCTTATGCTGGTAGTGTTTAAAGCAGAGCAAATAAAGGAACAGAAGGGATTTCATGGCTATTTTGAGGTCATTACTCAAGAAAGTAGGTTTGTTGTGTGTTTGGAAATGTGTTTGTTATATTATTTCTGTCTAAGATGCCAAAGTGGCTGTCATGTTCCAGATTATGGATGAATGTCTCCTGTATCTCAGTCTCTATTTCTCCGTGCCTGTCTCTCTCCTTCATCTCCCCTGCAACATTGAGTGTCTGCCTTCCTCTTGGGTCACTTAATTTGTGCAGATTAGCTGTTCTTAAGTGAAATACGAGGGTAGAAGGATGAAACCAGCAATAACTGAATGCAGTCTGTCGGGACTGCAATAGATGTTGTAGCAGTGCCAGTAGATGGAGTTGTTCTTCCAGGTGTAACGCTGCTCTGGCCTCTTTCCTGGTTTGGGACTCAGTGACGATGTTAAAGGTGGAAGGAGTTCAGCACAAAAAACTACTTTCAGAAAATAAAACTTCAGTAGCTTGTCTGCATTTTCTATTTGTTCCTGTCTTCTCATTACACAAAGGAGTCAGTTATGTTTATGCATCAATTTCATCATCTGCTTTTTATTGCTTTAAGAAGCGTTTAGATCGTTACCAGAAATAGTACAAGGAACATCACGCTAGTAGCACAAGGAGAATAATCTAACACAATCCAGTGCAAGGAAATCCAAGCTGCTCAGAAAGATGCAGCATACTTTCCATGTTGAGAGTAATTAAGCATTAAAATGCCATAATAAAAACATGTGATGAATTCTCCACAGGTAACTTTAAATTCAAGCCTGTTACTTTTGGTTGATTGGTTGGTTTGAATTCAGGGCTGGGTTTTCTTTGTTATTTTTGTGCGTGTTTTTTGTTTTTAATGAATTCTCCGATTCCATTGAGCAGTCAGAAAGTGCTGGCTTCTGGAAGGCTTGTTAAATTAGCACATTGTCCATTTCTCTTCTAACAGTATTTTAAGACCAGAGATCCTCGTGTACTACTGCAGTGTGTATGTATTGATGTGCAATACTATTCACTGAGACTTGTTTGCAGAACTGTCTTCAGTGAAATGACAGATATAAAACTTCACAATGTTTTCTCCTGGTCCTGCAGAGCCCAGCAAGCATTCTCAGACTTTTACATCCCCTGCATCATTGGGAGGGGCATCTTTCCACTTGAACCCAGATAAATATAATTCCTAAGCCGCCCTATTTTACAGTGGAAGACTTCTGATAAATTTGGATGCTTAGCTCACTGAATAGCTTTGCTGGAAGTGTATTAAGGTTTACCAACTTTTGCCTCCTTTTTTTCCCTAGGGTGTGGAAAAACAATAGTGACTAAAGAGAAAATCGCCTATGAAGGGAGAATCACAAGTCCCTATTACCCAAGCTATTACCCTCCAAAATGTCTTTGTGCATGGACCTTCCAGGTAACGTGGATCTCTTTCTCTCTTAGGCATTGTTGTGTGTTTTGAGTACACAGAACCTGTAAGTATAGCAGAAATATTTCTGTGAAGAGCAAGTTGCCTCCTTACAGATGTGGCAGTTTTTATAAATGATCTAGCCAAATACCTGTGCTCAGTTTTTTTCTATTGTTTGTTTTTTCATTTTCTTTCCATGCACTTATTCTTAATGAAGGGAACATAGTTTCTAAGCTGTCCTGTTATAAAGGTGAAGAGCTGAGATAAGTTTTGATGTTTACCCTGCAGAGTTACTTCACAGCAGAGAATGTAAGAATCCACTATTTTTAATTCCTCTCTTCTCACCCACAAAAATTTGGCAAAAAAAGTATGTACAAAAGACTCCTCTAATCTACTTATTACTGCTGCTTCTCTGACATCCTTCTTCAGTCTATTTTGTTATGCTTAATAAATTTAATTTTGCCTTCTAAGATGGTCTGTCCTATCAGCACAATCTCACCCTGTTTTGTCTTGATATCCTTTTTCTGCATCATTTAGGTGTTTTCCTGAAACCAAATGACTGAAAGTTTACATTGATTCAAGACAGTTTTGTCATGCCTTGTCTGATGATATTAGGATTTCCCTGTTCATGCTGGTAAAATAGGATCTTTGACTTACGGTTTGCCCTTCAAGGTTTTCCTCTCCAAAGAATATGGCAAAGGATATGATGCAGTCAGTCCACTGTGTAACCATCTTTCTGCATATGCTACTCGTGTGTGGTTAAGCTAGTGGTTGCCCATGTTGAACCATACCAAACAAAATGGAGTCCAGCTAGCCATGACCTAGAGCCTCTTCCTCTTCTAGAAAGCTAAGGCAATTACTTTTTTTTGCTAAATTTCAGGTCTTCGATTCACCCTGGACTTCTGAGGGAAAAGTTTCCAGATACTTAACAGGGGCAATCCCAAGACTTATTTCTAAGACAATTTCATTTACCAGTAGTTCAATGCTGAAACTTACCTCATTTCCCATGTCATGTTTTCTCTAAGAGGGGAGAAAAATCCCCATTTCTGGATTCTTGTCCAGAACCAGTCCTTGTTTTGACAGGATCATTGCCATCTCTTGCAAAAAAAGTTCAGTTCCTTTTAATAAATGAAATTCTAATTAATTATGAACCATCATTATACTGTCTGGCTTAGAAATAATTTACAAAATGCTAAAGAATGCTTGGCTGAGCAGGTGCTAGCAGAAGACTACAGTACTGTGGTAGAGATAACTCCTAACATTACAAAGGTGACGCAGGTATTCAGTGCAGTGTCTTAGCTAACAATCCACTGGAGCTGTGTTTTCCTATACAAGTAAACGTGGATGTGTTTGAGTGCTTTGATCTTGATACAAAAGCTGCTTTCTATGGTCAGTCATATTTGAAGATGAAAGAAAAGACTGTTGGCTAGCGGGGGAGAAAGCCTGCAGCTGTGGTGGGTCTTTGCCAACCTTTGCTTTTACTAAAGACTGAATAACTGGCAGGTGTTTCAAGTGCTGGCTGCTGAGCTGGCAGAGTCAGCACAGCTCCCAGAGCATGGCATTGCCATGCACCCTAATTGCTGAGGTTAAAGACTTTCATGTACTATGTTCACAAAATGGAAAAAGAAGACTGTTTGTACTGTATTTCTTGATCATAACAGACACCACAGAAGAGCCTTGGTATAGCTCTGAAGTTTCATAACTATACCATCAGTGAGAAGAATATTAAGGGCTGTGAGCGAGGATGGTGGAGAATTAATGAACACATGTAAGTACTTCTGCATGGGTTATTAAACTAACAAAACTAACAAAACAAACCTACGCACCACTACTGCAGCTCAGAGAATTTTCGCAAAGACAGAGATACTTCACTGCTGACTCTTGTCCTTCTTTCACTTTGGCTTATGATATAACTGAAACTTTTAAAAATATATATATGTACATACAAAAAAATTCTATTGAAAAGTACCAGGAAGATGAAGAAAAAGTACCAGAAAGCAAGAGCCTTTAGTACTCTCTGGAGAGAGTAATGTGGAAAGTAATGTGAGGAGCTGGGTGAAGGCAGATATCCTGTGAAGACTAAAATGATTCTGGGTTTTCCAAGACCATTGAACAAGGTCTGTTAAAATCCTTTAAGTGTAACTTAATTCTATGATTGCTCATGAGGACACCGAACTTAATTAACTTCTCAGTGAAAGCTGTTACAATGAGATTATAGGGAATAGAAGAGTAAATGCTTCTGCATTGCAGCTACAGGCTCTTGAAAGAGAAACCACACAGACTGGCTGCCAAGGTACCACTGTATTTCTTAAGTGTTTTTTATTAAAATATTGCTGCTTTCCCAGGCACATTGTCCACCCATTTTTTCCTCAGTCTTTTAAGACATCTTTCAATAAGTGGATTAGGAGGCAGGGTTAGATTTAGGATATTGGAAATTTTTTTAAAAAAAAACTTTGTCCAAATGGAAACCTCAGTGAGACCAGACTTTACTGAACTTCTGAACTCTCTACTGAAACTAAGCAGAGTCAGTGAGGCCTTGAAGAGTGTAAGTAACGGAAAGAATTACAGAGAGGAGAAGAAACTTTCACATTCTTTGATACCATGCTGTACTTACCTAGGGAAGATTCAGTTTGTCTGAAGCTCCTAAAATTGTGCCTTGATGGGAATTGGTTGCTGGATTAGATAGGCACATAAAAACAGCAGTCAAAACAGGCAACGTTTGGTGTGTTTGTGGGGTTTTTGATATTCTTTTTATGGCACAATTGGAAAGATTAGAGATATTAGGGATGGCTGAGATATGAATCAAATAAAGGCAAACTCCGGTGGAAAAAATAACCAGTGATGGGTTCATATTGTAAGGATTCTCTAGGTGAAAGAGCAGCTTTTAAACAAGACTATACATGTGGAATTATATATTCCATAGAAGCAAATGTCTCTTAGAAAGTATGACCCTTAGAAATGCCCTCAGGGTTACTTTTGCAGTACTGTAAAAGAACATATGCCCCCGATTTCTATTGCAAGTTGCTGATGATATAAGTAGACCAGGACAATTCTTCTTTCAAAAGAGTCTTTTTCACAGAAAAATAAGGCTTTTGAACCTCTATGATCTTCTGCTCTATGTCTAAATTCCATGGACAAAAATACAACTTAAAGCACAAAACATTTTGATATTTAATTATTACACACACACACACACACTCCATCTCCAATTTTAATGGTTAATGAAGTGGCTGGAGGGACTACCCACCTTTTCAGCTTCCTGCAGTGGAAGGTTATAGCAAGCATATTCTGATATCTTAGGTAAAAAGTGTTAAGAATCTTCAGGAGACTGATCGTGGTAAATAAAAACTGCTACATGATGCAGATAAGGTTCCTTCAAACTTCTAGGGACAACTTTATCCAACCAGAGACACTGAACTTCCTTTTCTTTCATCCAGTGGACATGCAAATATTCCTCTGCCTAGTCAGAGGAGTTGCAACGGATGAGCCGCTATCACTGAAATTCTCATAGGCAGAAATATCAATGAGTTTCTGTGATGAGCAGACCATTAGAGGTTTATGTGATCAAAGAGGTTGCCAGTGTTTTATTTTACTTACATCCATTGGTGTAACATCCCATTGTCTCTGCCGCAGGATGCACGTATCTACTCTTCTCCTGAAAAGGTATCCTACTCCCCACTTTAATATGTGGCACAGCATCCACTTAGTTTCTCTCTGTAGCAATGGCACAGAATTACAAATGGTGCCTTGCCACCTCCGTTTGCCCTGGACCTGGAGAAATGGCTAGTAAAACACCAGAAGAAGGCTTCTAGGTTCTGTAGCTCTGTCTTGAAAATCCCACAAGCATATGACATTTCTCACTGTGCCCAGGAGATAGCTTCCTTGATGTAGCTGTCTCAGCTCTTCCACAGATGGGCAAGAGCTTCCTCTACTGCTGTAGTGGGATGAGGTTGTTTTATGTGGCTGAGAAGTGGTCAGTGACACCTGCAATTTTTTTTTTTTTTAATAATGCTAAGGTTTTGTTGGAAGGACATTATCTACGCCATTGACAGAAGGAGAAATGTAGAAAATGTCTGTGCTTAACTGAGGGGAATCAGATGGTTAGGTGGCGTTTTGCTATGCACTTTGGCAGGCTGTTTTAGGTCGGAAACATTGACAGACACTAAAATGAGAGAGAATAAGAATTCCTGTAGCAGGAAGTCTTCACTCTCAGCCCTGCCAGATTTTTTAATTTTTTTTTTTTTGACAGTTACCTTTACTCTAGTAGAAAGCTGTAAAATCAAGTCTTTTTTTTCCATCTGTTTTCAGAATGTGTAAGTTGTATTTTTGAAATTGCTTTCTTAATTTATTTTTCACATTGCTGGAACAGAATCTCCTAGATCTGTTAAAAGGATGTTTCATTTTTGTAGGGTGAAAAAAGCACATATGGAAACATGAGTGAGCATGGCCATTCCCTACGGTATGCTTCAGTGGGGTGCACAGAACACCCAGGCAACATCTATCCACATGGAAATCACTGACCAACTTCCCTGACGTTAAGAGTAGTCTTCCTGCAATGCCTGGTGCAGCCAAAATAAGCAAGGGGAATACTTACCTCTGGATAATAGTCCATTAGACCATTTAACAATACAATAATCCATTTTCATGTCCTTTGAGTTCATTCTAACTGCAACGTGTAACCTTGCACTGCTGTCAAGCAAGTGTGTGTGTCAAGCGTGCTAGGAATCAACACAGCTGCTTCCGCTCTTATCTATTCAGACAAGGGCAGATAAGTACTGATAAGTATTTTTCTTGGCAGGAGTCTTAAAGCCAGAAGTTTTTCTCGTAAGTGCTTCGTTTTTGGGGTGTTTTAGTGGAACAGAGGAAAGGGTCCTTATTTTTGCTTCTAGAACAACCTGTACTGTTCACTGGCTTACTACCTTTAAAACTACCTCCAGTTTTTAAAGCGTGATCCAGCAACATTTCCCTGTTAAAGAGTGTTTTTGTCTGTTCATTCTGGTTTGTAGGGTTTTTGTTGGTTTTGGATTTGGTTTTGTTATTGCTTTTTCAGCTAGAGTTGCATCTAAGTGCCCGTTGCAACATTTCTGGCATCTTTGAAAGGAGCAATAGAAATGCATTAGCAATGGATGGATTAAATGTTTGGCGGCATCAGGGATCATTTAAGTTTCTCTGAGTTAAATTGCACCTAGGCAGAAGTCCAAGGAAGCTCTTTGCCAAAATAGCAGTTTAAAGTAGATATGCACCCAAGATATTTTTTTTTTCCCATCTAGACTAGTTGTTTGAAGACATAACTTTCAAAGGTAAAATTCCAGAATCTTAATGATGGAGGATGGCTGGGTGACTACTTAGAAATAGTTGCAGTTTCCCTAAATCTATTACCTTCTGCCTCCAAAGTGGCTGGATCAATCTTATCTCAATACATTTGTGCTCTCTTTCTTTAGGGGCAATCACCAAAACCAGAGTAGCTAAATTTGTTCTCTACTGTGCTGGCATTTTCCCTCCCACCAGCTTGAGTTAAATATTGCCACAAATCCAAATCTTTTGAAAACAGGTATCAGAAGTCGTGACAAGACTACCCATGTTTGTCTTGATAGATTTCTTCATTACATCTCTGTTCCTCTAGACTTTCTGGCAAATAATTGTGTTTGCATGTGTATGGTCATGAAGGATTATGTCCAGCATTTTGGCAAATTCAGGTACTGTGTCAGATTATGGTTCTTAATCAAAGTACGGCAGCTGACTGTATTGCTGAATTGCAGTGATGTTGACATTTAAATTGTGCGTAAGGCAGTTTTGGTGTGAAAGCTGCTCTAGAGCTCCATTGCACACTTTCAGGTACTGTGGTTACTATGTTGATCACCAAACAGTCTTCCACATTGCAAGTTCTGCTGTCAACATTGAGCTTCAGTGCAGTTCAGAGGTCTCGGAGAAGCCACTTCTGGTGGAGTACGGCAGCTATAACATCAGCCAGCGTAAGATGGATTTTACCTTTTTCAACTCATCTCTTTGTATTTCAGACCTGTGAAGCAGTTATTTTCAGGCCCAGTAAGACTCAATTAGGTTTACGCAGGAAATTCTCTGTTGGTGGTTTTGTGTTTATTTTCTTTTCTAATCTTAATAAATCAGGTGACTAGCAAACAAAGAGCCTTTTCTAGCTTATCAAGGCTATGCTGCTAAGGTTTGTGGGCCTGTGCATCATGCTCTGGTTTCCTGTATGCACACAGTCTGCTCTCTTCTGCATAGTCCTTAAAGCTTCCTGCGTATCTATGGCCACACTGGGGCAAATTGAAGTCTGTTGTTCCTGTTTATTCTTGCCCCCAAGATTTTGTTTGCAATGTTTCTATTACTACAAATAATTCCAGGAAATGAACAGAGAGGACCCAGTAACCAACTGCTTATTCCAGTGATTCCATCAATTTAAACACTTGGTGTGCAAGTAGAAAACCAAGCTGAAAATCATCTCAAAAAGTTTATAAGACAGTCCACTCACTGTGAGTCCACCCACTTTTTTCAAGTCCTTAAACAGACGACTGTTTACTGATACCTACCCCTTGTGTTAATCTTCACTGTGTATATTCACTTTGTTAAAGTAATAGAGAAGCAACTCTTTCTAATCAGTTATTTGTCACATTAGAGTGATTTTATGCATTGTATATATGTGGAGTGTGTAAAAAGATAGTATCTTTGTAGTTTTGTTTTAAAAGGGAAACGTTTATGTAATTCATAATTCACCCCAACGGAATTTGCTAACCAAAGTTGCAAAGTGCTGCAAATTTTGGTTATTGAAAGGGAGACTCTCCTCTAAAAGAAGATGGCATTCTAAGCTGTCTTGTGTTGCACCATAAAAACACTGGCTGGTTTGATCCAGTCCTAGTGTAGACCCTGCAGTGCGCATATTGCAGTAATGGCTGAACTGAACTTTAGAGATATTTTTTCTTCTTTTTTAACTCCAAGTTTTCAACATCCGAACTCAGTTGAAGTGCTGGCAATACATACAGACTATTAAATTCAGATCGTTTTCATCGTTCCTTGGAAGAGCTTATTTACTGCAAATTGAAATGAGCTGGCAATATTTTGGAAAAGGAAACTTAAGCTGGGTTGGGTTTGGATTTTTCTTTTCTATCTTTCTTTTTTTCTTTTTTTTTACCTCCAGCATGTCCACCTGGACATTTCAAGTGTTCTACTGGCTTATGCATCCAGCAAATACAGCGCTGTGATGGGATAAACAACTGCTTTGATGAAAGTGATGAACTCTTTTGTGGTTTGTATTCACTTATTAGAGATCTTGGCTGGAAAATCCACTGAATGTATTCTCTAGTCTTAGGAGGTAGCTGAAACAAGGTGAATTTTTTTCTTTTTAGGAGAAAAAAAAAAACAACCCTTATTTTCAGAATCCTTTGTATGTCCAGGTACAGACAATCAGTCAGTCTCCTGAGTGCTTAATTCATAGTTAATTAGTAAGGGATAAAACTAAAACTGAAGAAGATATGGCACTAGAAAGCACAAGGCAGAAAGTCAGGTGTGCAAAAACAGCCATAATAGGCTCATGTGATAAATGCAAGTAATTACAAAGTTCTGTTCTACTTTGAAATAAGTGATTTTATTTTCATGGGGGAATGACAAATTGGGGTGCATAGAGTAGGTGAGAGTGATAATAAATGTCCATGGCAAAAGAGGTTTGCAACTTGGGCCGCTCCATTTGGTGCAATTGGGACTGGTCTCTGAACTCCATTGTGCTTTATTTTCTCCATGCATAATGTGACACTCAGAGTCATCCTCGTACTGTGCCACGTATGTGCCAAAGTGGTACCTGGACATAGTTAGATGGGTAGCATTAGCACTACAATCACGCTTCTGCAGCTGATTTGACCTGTGTTTTTAAAGTTGTCCCTCAGAAAAACTGTAACTCCAGCTTCACAATACAGGATAACCTGCTTGCCTGCAATGGAGCAAGTGATTGTGAGAAAGAAAAAGATGAGCAGAACTGCACCCACAGTAAGCCTAGTCTCTTGATTCTTTTTTTTCTCTCTTCTATAATCCATCCAATCCTGCCTTGAATACTGAATACTGTATTCGAAGAGTTACTAGGCACTATCCAATCTAAATACATTTCAGTTTTCTGATATAATTATAAACAAACCATTATCGATTTTAAACTGTTTCTTTTTAATGAGCTCATGAACACCTGTTTCAGCAAAATACTGGCGGAAGTAGTAAGTACTTTGGGTGCAGGATGGGGATCTAGGGATTTAAAGATTGAATCCCAGATTTTACCTCTTTAAAGCACAATCTGAGCAAATTATTTCCTGGATCTGTTTGGCATCTGTAAAATGACTATAAAAATAATAGTCTCTCTAGAGCATTTTCCAAAGTTGTAGGGTTAATGAGTTCAAAATTTTATGGAAGCTATAAATTTAATATTAGACACATGAAAGTTTTGAGTCAGCTGTTTCTTTAACTTAGAATAAGTGGACATCATGACATATGAAAGGGAGCACAATTGGGAAGTGCTGTAAGTAACTTTTTAAAAGAAAAATAATGTTTTTTGACCTGCTTGGCTAGACTTGTCTGTGTTGACAAGAAAAACAGATTGGGTTTGAGTGGCCTCATTTATTGAGAGCCACAGGGAAATGGGAAAATGTGAAGGGAGGAGGTTGCAGTTTAACTGAATATAATTAGTGAGACTGCTTTTACTATGACCTTTCACTTTATATTTAATAATGAAATAGAAAGAAGGGCTTCTTTCCAGAGTACTGATGTTTTCTCCTTCTAGCCTAACTCTTGCTCTATAGCTAAGTTTTCACTGCTGTATCCATGTTCATTAGTATTACAGAAGAGGATGGGAGGACATTTTTGTTCAGACTCAGCCAACCTGATGCAAGCCTTAGTATGATGTTCTGCTTGAATAGTTTATTCTCCTTAGAGTTTTGTTTAAGCCACCTCAGCCAAAGGGCTCTTCTGCTATGGTTCCTCCTACCTGTTAATACATGTATGAATCTTTTTATCTGTGCAGTCATGTCTTCATGCATTAAGCTGAGCCGATAGTCTGTCTTTTTTTTTAACCCCCTCCCCCAATTATTTCAGGTATTCCTTGCACCAACCACACATTTAAGTGCAGGAATAACATTTGCATTAGGAAACAAAATGCAAAGTGTGATGGGACCGTGGACTGTATTGATGGAAGTGATGAAAGCAGCTGCAGTAAGTTCTTCTCAAATGTTCAACTTTTTGATCTTCAAACATCTTACACAATAAAGCCCTTTATTTCTTCTTGTTTTGGAGTGAGTACAATTCGAGCAGCGGGTACTGAGGTTTTATTGCATACTCTCAGTAGATAGTGGGGTAATGATGAGCTATCATTTTACTTCAGGTCTGGTTTCTTAATTTCAGAATTGCCTAAGTTCTTGTGGGAGGGTGAGCTTACTGTTACGGGAAATCTTAGCTGTATGTCTATAGTAGCTATGCCAAGAAGCAGGAAAGCAGGGTTAACTGCAGAGTGAACTTGGCTAGCAGGTAAGGCAGCATTTTTGTTGCCTGCAGCAATGTCAGGTAATTCTGTTGGAGACAGTTCGTATTTGGAGTTCAGGAGCGAAAAAATGAGATAAAAACCACAAAGTTTTCACTTCTCTGACTCTTCTGGATTGTGAAAACCCCAATATGGCACAGCATCAAGCTAGGTTCTAGTCTCAAATCCTTCTAAACTAACCTCTGGACAAGCTTTTCAGCTTGTTTTGCTGTAAAGCAAACAGGTGCAGTAGCAATAAAAGTAGGGTTAGATTAGTTGCTTAAACTGAATATCCTCAGGTATTTTGTCTGGCCCTAAGCTGTGGCACGCTACCTGTATGTCAAACCAGCCATCAGCTGCCTTGCATCCAGCAGGATATCTTTAAAGACTAGCTATATGCCTACTTGTGTTAGGAAACATTAATGCTGCTTTTGAATCCTTGGCTGAGTGTTGGAAACAGTCCCAGAATCATTAACAGCTGCGTGTGGGAGTGCGGGACTAAAACTCCTGAGCAGAGGCTTTGGGCACATGCACTAGGGATAGGCAGAAGGCCCTACAGGAGGGTTTCTCTTCCTTGCTCTTCAAATTACAATGTGCAGCTTTTTGTGCTGAGACAAGACATTTTTACCTGTGAGTGATACACATCATTTGCAGATTTTCAGTTGTTTCCATGCAAATCGACAATTGGTTTCTGAAGTAATAAATGACCAAACTCTACACAAGTAGTTACTACTGTAAACATTTTTGTTGTATCATTCCCAGTGTTTTGGCAAGAAATAAGTGTCCTAATGATGCTGAACTTCCTTCCTTCCTGATGGATTCTCTTCAGTTCAGAGCTGACAGTATTAAAAAGAGACGAGGGACTGGTTTTTTTGTATATTAATTTTTATGCTTATGAAATCAATTGATCCTTTGACATTTCTGACACAAAAAATATTTAGAGGCCAATTTCTGCAGCAGAGCTAGGAAAGAAATATATTAAATTTTCCAGGTCAGTGTCATTTTTTATGGAGTCACCTCTTGTTTCACGAATAGAGTAGCCAAATGGAGAAGTTTTTTTATTAGAGCTGGCAAGAAAATATATTTAGAAACATTTCAAAGTGCAAGATTCTTTCATGCCCTATATGGGAAGTACTCTCATTAAAGAAAAGCACTGGGGATGGAAATTGTAACCTGAAACATCCCTTGCAGGTTGTGGCAGCAGCAAGAGCAGCAATCCCACCTCTCGGATTGTAGGTGGTACGAACACTGAGGAAGGTGAATGGCCCTGGCAGGTCAGCCTCCGATTTGTGGGAGCTGCTTACTGCGGGGCATCAGTGATATCGAAAGAATGGCTTGTATCTGCAGCTCACTGCTTTCAGGGCAGCAAGTAAGCGGTCTTTCCCCTAAACTCTGTCCCAGACATTGCCAGAATCCCCAAAGGCCTTTTAGCTTCCACAGTTGGAGCTCAATTGAGGTGGCATATCCCCTCCTCTTCCGCCTGCCCTGCTGTCGGCAGGTGCGTTTTAGGTACTTCTTAAAGAGATGCCTTGTTTGTTTGCACCCAACCAGGCTAGGAGACCCCAGAGCATGGCGTGCTCACCTCGGGATGCAAACGCAAGGCCATGCAAAGTTCGTATCTTCAGTGAGACGGATCGTAATCCATGAATACTACAACAGCAGGAACTACGACTATGACATTGCTCTGCTGCAGCTGAGCAAGCCATGGCCGGACACAATGAGCCATGTCATCCAGCCGATCTGCGTGCCTCCCTTTTCACACAAAGTCCGCAGTGGTGACAAGTGCTGGATAACAGGTTGGGGACAAAAGCAGGAAGCAGGTGAGTTCTATAGCTTAAGTTGAACTAAGTTGATTTTTTTTTTCTTTCCCCAGGTGAACAGCAGCCTTCACAGCTGTAGGTGTGTGTGCAGGACACCAGCTTTTGTTGCATGGATGAGATGTGGAGAAAATCACAATGTTTTGAATTTACTGTCCCGCAGAAGTAGGTTCCTGCGTGCACATATCTTCTACGTAAGCTCAGGAAAATAGGTTGCTGGTCCTGTGGATCTGGAAGTCCTGTATGTTCGTGTTGTTAGCCCAGACTTGCAGGGAGCTATGCTTACTCCAAAATACCATGGTATTGTTTTTCCTCTTTGCAACTCTGGGAGGTGTGTTAGCATGCCTAAATGGACTCTTGGCTACTTGCCACAGAGGGAGAAAGCTGCTAAGTTTCCTTCCTCTGGCCTTCAGCTTCTGCAGGCTGAATAGCCCTGTGGTGCTGACCCCAGATGCGAGGTGCCAGCTCTATCCTCAGAGTGTGGCTTGACAAAATGGCCACACCTGTAATGAGTGGCTGCCCCATGGCAAGGGTAGACCCGTCCCACCCAGTCTGCTCTGAGCTGCCTCTTCTCTTGTGTGGATGCTGGTGCCTTCTGACCCTCTTGTGGCCAATTTCCTAAAGCTCTTCCAGTGCAACCACAGGTGTGATGGCTTCCCTTGGCATAAATCATGCAACCACCACTGCACCAAGCCCTGGGTCTGCCGGCAAGGTTCTGCCATAAGAGGTTTGTCTGCACCTGCAGGACTGTCCTGGCCCAGCCTTGACCACTCCCTCAGGGCAGCTGGAACTGCGCTGGCCCAGCTGCCCGCTGCTCTTGGCAGATTTTAGGAGAAGCAAATGCATGAGTGCAAGGTGGCAGCAGGTAGTTATCCTCCAGCATTTTGACTTGATGTTCAGAGCCAGGTTTCCCACCTGCTAAACTACATTCAGCCTCTCTATAAATACCTGTGAGAGAAGATAAGGTTGCGAACCAAGTGCAACCACCTCACCAGGAAAGGACGGTGGTACAGGTGTGTGCTGCGGTATGTCTCTTTGGCCTGCTGGGTAGCCACCTGTGGAATTCAAAGGCTGATTATTTGAAAGGTAAATGTGATGCCTTGAAAAGGAAAAAAAAAAAAGTTTTTCTTTCCCTGTTTCCCTCTTTTTCCTTCTTCTGTTTACACAACTTGATTGCCAAATCAGTCTTTTAAGAAATTTTTAAGTATACTTTATTACGTAACAGTTTTATCAAATCCTGAAATGAAGTTTCATGATGTAAATCAGCATTTGCATATTTGAATATGTTGCTGGGGTTTCTTTGGTGATATCCAGCTTTTAAGAACATCATCAGGTGATCCTATTAGAGCTGTTGTACTGAAAGGAGCGGACAATTCAGTTTCATTCTGTTTCTCTGGAAGTATGTAACTTACAGAAAAGAGACGTTTTACTAGAAATTTCAGACAGAGACAACCAAATTTCAAGATATGTCCAAGTTCTTTATGCTGCCAAAAGAACAATTTGCATGCCGTAACTCTGACTCATAATCTTAATTTTGGATCCCTCATCCTCAGAGATACTGCCCTAATTGCAAATCTGTCTTGTGATGATCCAAATACTTTTGTAAAATCCTGATTCTTTTTAAAAAGAAGAAGAGAACAAATTAAGTCTTGAAGCATTTTGCAAAAAAAGATTAGATAAAGCATTTTGGCCAACCCTAGTGATTATGCCATTGCATTTTGCGCAGCCAAAGGACCAAGACTGCTTTATGCAAATGCCCGATACTTAGAAGATGTTTTCTGCACTACTGCAGTTAGTTGTTTGAAATCTGGAAGAAGTTGGAGGTCAAAAGAATCTGTGGTTATTTTCTGAAGACTTCTTGTACTGTATTTCAGCAGATGAGTAAAATGCTAAGCTCTTTTGAATCACCCTTCTTTCAATTTGTTTTCCAGATGATGAAGGTTCAGCAATTCTTCAGAAAGCAGAGGTAGAAATTGTTGACCAAACTTTATGTCATTCCACATATGGGATTATCACAGCTAGGATGTTTTGTGCTGGACTAATGTCTGGGGAAAGAGACGGATGCAAAGTACGTATCTTAGCACACTTTGCATAGAGTTTCTTGCACGCAGTTTACATAGGACATCTTGTCTTTCGTTTTTGTATGATGAGGTGAAAGAATTGACTGGCAGACTACTTTGTGGTCAGTTCTGAAAAACAGCAATGTAAGAGTTCTTCATCAGCAAACCTGTCATCTGGGTGTTTTCAGGGTTTTGCTGCTTTGTGTGCATGAGCAGCGTCACTAACTTTCAGTCACAGGCCAAGGGCCAGTCAATTTGCAGTTCCCAACAACAAGAGGAAGTCAGGCAATTTTTGGCACAAGAGTCTCTCAGTTGAAGAAAAAACTGAGAAACTAGCTTGTCTATTTTCAGGATCACTCCCTTCCAGCTTGAAACTGCAGAGCTATCTGATGAGATGCAGACAACTAGGCATAAATGTTCAAATGTGTAATATAAGTGTATAATATTTCTCATATGGAAATGCTGAAAGATAGTAAATGTAAATTTCTGAATTTACTTCTAATGAATAGTAGTAAACCTATAGATATGCACATTATATACTTATATACTATATTTTATATTGTATAT
>NW_010430632.1:0-5739 GCF_000710305.1 Buceros rhinoceros silvestris
GCCCCGGTGAGGAGGCTTTGCTGGAGGGCTCTGTAGCTGCTCACTGTCCTTCATGTACTTTGTGCAGAATCCAAAAAAGGAAGTCTTGCAGTTTGACCACTTCTTCCAGATCTGTCAAAATTACTTGGTAGGAAAACAGACCTGGTGAAAGCAAGGCTTTTTACAGGAGATCCCTGAACAACTCATCTCTCTCATGAGGGGATGCTTCTCCAAACTGTAACACAACACAAACTTTCTTCAGGAGCCCCCAACAGTGGCCCATTACTGCAGAGTGTAAGCAAAGAGTATTTATGCTGAGGCACTTTGGTGTGCCTGTCAACCTGCGACAATGCCCGAGAAGCTAGGCAAGATACTCACTCCTTCAGCTGGAATGCTTCCAGACGTTCAAACCATGGCCAGATCATGTAGTCAAGCATGGAGATTGAGTCCCCACCGTAAAACACAGTGTTGCGTTTGGACAGAATCTGCGAGGGGCAAGAGACAACAATTGTACTCAGAAGGAAAACTACCACCACAGAACACTACAGTAACAAAAAGCCCACTTTGTAGTGAAATGTAGGTCTCCAAGGGATCAACAGCAAATAACGGAGACACAGCACATTCCCCCTGTGCATGCAACACCTGGGGAGACAGAGCTAGTCAGTGAAGCAGCTGGAGTAGCAAGCTTAATTATTTCATACACTGTGAGTCCAGCACTTCTCCAGATGTTCAAAAACTGTCACAAAATATTAACCACTAGCAAGCTGCAGCTTATGCACAAACAAAAAGGAATTTAGCTCTCAAATCTGCCAGTTCTTGTCAAAAAGTATTAAGGGCACAGACTAATCAAAGAGAACAATGTACGTGCATTTCTTGAGCAATAAACCCTGCTAAATTTAACATCCAGATAAACCAGAACACTATCTTAGCAAGGTCTTTTCCCCCCCTAGCACTTGGGCCAAGCAGTGTCAGGAAAATAGTTTTAACATTACGTCTAGAACTGGGTTTGATTCCAGGTGCAAAGGGAGCAGGAAGCAACATCCACATACAACAGGAAGGGATCACCACAGCTCAGCACAGAAAGCAGGGCCACAAAGAACACAGCAAGTTCTCCTGTTACATTTATGTTTCTGACATGTTTCAAGTGCCACAGTCACCCAAGTTTAACATGCTTCAAGGAACCTCCCAAGCTTGGTCTCTTCTTTCATAAGACTAGTCCCTCTGTTTCCAGGCACCTTGGCATTTAAAGGTGGAACTTGAGAGACCTTACAAATCTTTGTCTTTTTGGACACACTCCTATCCACACTTTGGATATACTCCTATGGCATTTACTCCGTAACCTCCTAACTCCCATGCTCCAGTAGAAATTTTAAGGCAGGCCTTCAGGAAGCATCGAGCTGTTTGAATTACTGCGAGCCTGGCAGGACAGACAGGAACACAGCTCCCTCTGTGGGGTAGCAGCAAACTGAATAGAGAAGCGTTCCAACATGCTTCCCTTCTTCAACATCTTTTGCAATAAGCTGAGTGATGTCTGCAGGGCTCTGTTCCTTCCTCCCACCCTCAGCTGACCTTCAGCTGCTCCTGAAAAATCCTTCAGGGTATAGAACAAGAGAGCCACTGAAGGAGCACCAAGTATTTCACGCATTAATAAAGCAGGAAGGAGCTTAATGTGTAATAGATCTGTATTTCAGGGAAGTGAAACACGTGGCTTCCCCCCCAAGAACTCCTTTGTCACTTGCATTATGCCAGCATCAGCCTGATCAGACAGATGAGACTACTCTGAAAACAATTTTACTTCAACAGCTCAAGGGCACGGGGAAGCAGAATGCACAGGACTCTTGGAAGGAGGAAAGTACCAGAATGCTATTGGTGGCTTTGCACCTGAAGAGAAATGCTCTGGAGGAATGCTTCTGATCAAGCTAGACAAACATTAGTCGTGGCTGACAAAAATACAAGGAATGGGCTCATGATAAAGGTGAGCCTGGCAGCTGTTCAGAGTGGCCAAGAACCATCACTGACACTAAAGCTGGACTGTGAATTTGCTAACACAGCAGCAAAGCCACCTGACACTTCCTGGTGCTCTGCTCAAGGTGTACAACACCACTGTAGCAGAACACAGCCCAGAGCTGGAACTCTTCAAGGGACAGATTACATTCTGCTTCTCCCCTTCTCCCCACAAAGATAAGCTCTTGAACAAAAAAAGATTTTATTTCATCCCCAGAGTATCTGCACTTATTTCAGCAGAGCCACAGCACAGATGCTTTTCAGCAGCTCACACTCCTCAGCCCAGGCTCTTAGAACACACTGAAAGGGCTCCATACATTTCAAGCACAACAAAGATATCTAAGAAAGCAGCAATCAACTAGAATTAATTAAAAACTCCACAAGTCTCCACAGATTTCATCACACAGATGAAGTTTAGGTGAGCTACTTGGAAGTTACTCTAATGGTGCTGCTGTGCATCCTAGGCTGGGGGAGTACATTGAAAGATCGTTCATTGCTGTAACTTCCAAGTGAACGAGAAGAGATCTAGCTCCAAAGGCCAAAGCATGAAAGAAAAAAGGGATCATACAACGACTGGCAACCTGCTCACTACCATGACGCTCTTACCTCTTCAAGCTTGCCAAACTTTTCATCTATCTCTGCTTTCAGTGCCGTGGTGTCCTGTCCATCTTTGACTGCTACATAATACCTGAAAACCATGGCTGTTATCTATACAAAAGAGAAGATAAAAGTTGATAATGCTCCTATTACAATCATACTACTCACTCAGACCTCAAGACATTAAGATACTAGCTGCAGCTTAAATCTTAAAGATTTAACTTCAAAGAATTTATAAAGTCCATCAACAAAAGCTTTTCTATTTCAGAAAAGGTAAAGGAAGGACAAAGGCAAATACTTTTGAATTTTAGTCTTGTAATAAGACAACAATAAAAAGAGGAGCATGTTTCCCATTTGCACACACTACCAAGAAAGTAGCAATAAAAGTGGCAAGGTGCAGAGCAGTAGCCTTTTCCCAGTTACATATTTCTGAAAGCCAAATACACTTCAATTATCAACATTTAAGGTACTTTATTAAAGAGATATGCAGCCCAGGATATGCAGGCTTCTACAAACTGCACATTTGCTAATTTGGTAATTGCCAGAGAAATTAGCACAACAGTACCAGGACGTTGCCCAGTGGTCAAGCTTAACTTAATTATGTTATTAAGAGCTCATAGACCAACATTTTTCTAAGATGCTGTCATTCACACAACCAACTTTCAGCGTTTCTTGGAACACGCTTCCCTGTAACACTCTCCCCATCATATCTATTCAGAAAGGCCTATAGTAAATATATCCTCCCTTCCATTCCCTTTCTGCGTCCACATCTCTTTGCATCTTCCATTGCTGCCTCATGTCCAAGCTGACTTCCTTCGCTTCCTAGACCCTTCAGAGCACATGCTTGTACAGTTACTTACAGACAGCCACACTGCCCACCTCCAAGCCCCACCAAGAGCCAAAACCAGTCTCCTCATACAAGCCCCATGCCTACAGCCACCTGCCATCTCCTGCCCACGGCTGTAGGCTCTCTCACATTCCACATTCATACAGTACTTCCTACAGTACCTGTCACTGCCTGGGTCTCAAGCATTCAGCTGGTTTTTGGTCTACTACTCTTTGCTCTGTTGCAGGACACTTCAAGTCCTGCCTTGGCCCTGTACACCTTCACTAATCTGGCTGTCTTCCTGCATCCATCCCCACGTGCAAGTGGCGGGAGCAATTCAGGCACCCAGTGCTTTGCACATGCTCACAGCAAGAGACCCAAAATAACCTCTCTAGTTACCTAAATACTTTGCTCAGACACAAGACCACCTTAAAGGACAAAAGCACCACTGGCCACAGAGCTGCACTTTTTGGTAAAGAAACACAATCCCACCCCGATCACGCAGTACCTTTGAGAATTGTTCCAAGAGCATCTTCTGAAAGGCTCGCTCGTATGGGTCTGAAGGCATCAACTTCTTCCCTGGAAATGCTTCATCTAAATATTCACAAGTGATTGGGGACTCATAGATCAGCTGGCCCTTACTGGTCTCCAGAATGGGAACCAGTCCAAAGGGATTCTTCTCAAAGAGCCAATCAGGTTTGTTCTTCAGATTGATGTTGATTACTTCATGGCTAAAGGAGTGAAAGAAACAAGACCCAATCAAGCTCTGTTCTGCTACAGTCCACTCCCTACCTCAGCAAAATAGTCATTACACCTCAACTTCAGCTCAAACCAGAACACAGCTACAGCACTTGAGAGGCTGAATCCTCATCCCCCTGCCCTCCATAGTCTTCCCTGAAGTCCTCTGTAGGACTAACTATTTAACACATAAAAATACTGGCAGGGAGCACTTCCCCTGGCTCAAGAAAATCAGCACTGACTCACAAGGAGTTGTTTATTAAACTTATAAAAAAAGACACATGAACAGTCTGAGGGCATGCAACAGAGGCAGCCCTTACAGTCACACTAAAAACAAAGTTCCAGCTCAGAACGCAGCACTCTTATCACGTGCATATTCAAGGGCATCCTAAGAAAGAAGCAAATAAGCTCCACTGCAATTAAGAAGTGCAGCTGAACTAACACCAAGGAGCAAATCAGGAGAGCCTACCTACCTACTTATTTTCCCCGCCTACAGTCTCAGGCAGAACAGGTGTTTAGAGAAAAGGCAAATAGATACTGGTAAAAAAGAGACATGGGAAATATGTCCACATTGTATTAGCAAACCAGAAGTTGTATGCTGGGTTATACGGGTGACTCCAGAAAACTCCTCATGAGCCCAAAGCTGTGCTAAACACAGCTGAACCTTCGGAACAGCTGAAAGGCTACCAGGAGGCAGCTACCATGTTTAGGCAGCCATAAAACCCCTCTAAAAACCACTATACTGAAACAAATCTCCCAGCTCCAAAGTCAGTCCCAAGACACTAAAGAAAGACAGAATTAAACTGACCTGGAAGTTCTAAATCACCTACTCTTTCAGAAAAAGACCCAGGAGAAACCCAAACAAACCCAATTCTCATCTTGTGACCAGGAGAGCTGAGTGGTAAGCATTCACTGCTCTGACATCAACTCCCAGCCCTGTGCTGGTCAACAAACCATTGGCAGGCCTGGGACTCGGTGGGAATCAGACAAAGGTGGAAAAACCTGTTTCTTTGAAGCTGTAAAGGGAGGGAAACATTAGTCCCCATTAAAAACATTGGAATGACATGCCTCTGTTGAAACAGATAGACAAGAACTGAGTTCCACTAACTTATTACAGCACAGGAGCGAGAAGACGTTATAGGAAGACACTGTATTTCCTCTTTGAAAAGGGCCACTCACTCACTATTGTGTTTTGCCTAGCAGTAACATAACAGAAACACTGAATATGTGTATCTCCCAGAATTTTCACTGCAGCTTACATCAAAGCTAAACAACTGTCACTAAGGATCTACTCATGTTTACCCAGGACGAGTTCAAACTGTATTACTGTAAACATTCAAGATGACGGCGGGGGCGGGGGGGAACCTTGGAGTTCTTCCCTACGGATTTACTTTGGGCCTTTACAGAATTGATTTCACATACAGCCCACTTATTCCCCACTCCAGCAAAACACCCCTCCCTCCCTCCCAAAAACTCTTACCGAGTTCAAGACTTACTGTAAAATCACCAACCGAACCCCCCTTTTCATTCAGTGAGGAACCAGGGATACCCAGGGAAGAGAGGAAGCTTGACCCGCTCCCTGCGAGCCCTAGCAG
>NW_010430633.1:0-1499 GCF_000710305.1 Buceros rhinoceros silvestris
GCCCCGCCGCCGCACCCCGGGCACCGCCGGGGGCGGGGGGGAACAGGGTGTTGGGGGGAAGCTGTGTTTAACGGGGGCCTCTCTTGCGAGCGCAGGGAGAAGCCGCCCGGTTCGGGACAGGCGCGGGAGTTCTGCCGGGTTTCCCCGGAACACCCACGCCCAGGCGGCCGCCGAGGTGGGTGACCGGAGGGAGCATAATTCGCCCCTTTACCCGAACACCAGCAGCAGATTTTGTTAGAAGACGGTGTTATCAAACTCGGTCTTTCCGTCAGAAACAGCCGATTTTAAAGCCCGTCTGTAAAGATTTTTAACAGCTTAGCGAGTGTCACAGATAAGAGAAATCTGGAAGATGCTCACAGGACATCAGACCTTAATGGGCTCCTTCAGCGGCGGAGGGAGCTCCTTTCTGTTCCCTGTGTGTATTATACTGCAGGCAGGATTCGATATATACTCTATTTAATCTTGCTCTGTGACAGAGCTGTTTAAGTGTATACCATGCCTACGTTCTTTGTATCAAGACCAAAAGGATGCATTGTTGAAAGAAAACTATTCAAAATCTTTCATCTGATAGAAACGATCCAGCAACTGTGAGGCAGCTCCAGCACAATGGTTCTGCCTGCATAATAGGTATCTCATAAAAATACCGCGTGTCATTGCAACAAAAAGTTAAAAGTCTTAAACGTACCCAGCTTATATATCGCACGAAGTCAATAATATTCTAACCGCGCCTGCACCCCGCCATTAAACAGCCCGCGGCACTTTAAAATCGAGGGCATTGTGATTGAAATCCCGGTCTCGGGCAGAGAAAGAGGGGAGCAAGGTAAGTTAAACGAGGACCATTACGGATGTAATGACCTCAGGGTAAATATTCATTAGGAAGAGGAGATTCCTGTTCTAATACCCAGTCTATTTTCTTTGGAATGCAATACCAGGGAGCCTAAAGTAGTAGCAAGACTCAAAATTTATCAGGAGATTATTGCCAAGTGTGTTGGGTCGAGTTTGGGGGATTTTTTTCCCAGACACTTTCCTCAAATGGGACTCGAATGCCAGGAATTTTTTTTTTTTTAATCACCTTTCTAATTTTTTTCGGGCAACTAGAGAAGCTTGATCCTTGCTTAGCCCCCAGTAGGAGAAAGCAGAGGACATTTAAGCAGGGCGGTTAGCAGCCCTGCCTCTCTCGCTTCCCTTGGTAGGAGCACTTAGCCGGCGGAACGGGAGACTGCTCACGACCCCGGGGACGGAGTTTGCCTCCTCAACTGCTCTGCTCTTTCTGAAGAACAGTAGCTCCGACCTCCAAACAAACTGAGGCTGACGCTTTAAAGTAGCTGAGAGCACCGCTCCCGTGGCTTAGCAGGGTCACCCAGGAGATTTGAGCCTTTTAATTTCCAGACACGAGGAATGACTCCCTCGGAGCCGCGGTTAGTTTGGGGGGGTAGCGGTTTTGTTTCCTAAGATAGAAAGGGAAGCTGGGTACAATTCCCTTATATACACGAAAAGAT
>NW_010430634.1:0-9957 GCF_000710305.1 Buceros rhinoceros silvestris
CGGTTCCTCCATGTTGAACCCAGGACATGCATGTAGAAATCTTTCCTTTCTATCAGCAAACCTCACTGAAAAGCAAACCAAACACACATCCTCTGTGTGTCACAGTGACTTTGAGTCCTCTTTCCTCTGTCTTTTGTAACTTTTCACCCTAGAAATCCCATGTGCCCCCTGTGGGAAATGTGGATAGTGCATGATTTTCACCTTTTCAGGTTATTCAGCAAGATATTCTGTGGATCCCATTAATGGCTTCAACCTCCAAAGTACAAGCTTTCAATCTAAGCCTTTGAAAATACTTCTCCGCAATAGTTTTTAAACTCTCTCTTTTCTTGGATTGCTTCCTACTGTAATCAGCAATCTTCTGAGACATATTAAACCTCCTCCACTAATATTTTCACCTCTCCAGGTTTTTTTCCATATCTCTTTTTTTTTTTTTTTTTTAGGTTCTCCAGATATTGAAAGAAGCTCTATCCTATACCTAGTACCTCATGTCTGTCTCCAGAGGGGATTATTAACAAGAGAAACTTAGGTTTGCTTTAGTCTGTATGATCTCTCTAAAATCTGTTTACCCCAAAGCTACTGATGAAGTTTCAACTATCTCTTCTATTTGAATCCTTCTCTCCTTTTCTATCATTATCCACAATCCAACTTATGTTAACAGCACATTTGAATTTCAAGGCAGAGGTTGCTAACCAGGGCATGCGTTTTATTGAGTTTTAAAAGGTGGCTAATGAGTTAGATTTTATGACAAACAGGTTCAGGGTGCAGAAGGTGGAGCCAGCGGTTAGATCTGAAACCAGTATTTCAGCACCATTTATTAGATTGCAAGCTAGGAAAGATTCCCTTCTTTGACTTCTAGGAACTTCCATTGTGGCCCTGAGATGGCATGATGGGAGTGTAAGATGTTTGTGTTAATGCAGATTTAATAAGACTGTTCACTCAAATGTTTAAGAATAAAGAGAGAATGCAGCCCGAACACAGGACTTTGTTTAGTAATTATTTTTTTAAATCACTTAGGCTCAGATCCTTGAAAGTATTTAGCATCCTAATTTTCAATTAAAATCAGCGAAATCGCTCCATAAAATGAATGGTTGTTACATGTGCAAATACCATTTAATTCTGGACCTTTGATCTTCTGCCAGCTTTTTTACTGGTCTCCAGAGAGGTCAGTGAAACTAATGAAAAAATTAACATCAACCATTTTGAGTTGAGGCTGCAAGGGAGAACCTTGGATTTCTTGCTTGCATCGTATTAGAAAGAAGTGAATCCCTTTCATCTAAATATAGCACTCTCCACCATCTTTATATGTAAAATTCAGAAGCTTAACTCCACTACTCATATCAGTGAGATGCTTTTCCCAAGCCACTTTCAGAAAAAGCCATCGGAAATTGTTGCTAAACGTCATTTGCAGTATCAGCATAGCAGCTTCTGTCCACCATAGATTAAAAGTCTCTTTCAAGCACCACTTTGAATTAAGTAAGTAAATCACAGTAGGACTCCAGCTCCCCCATAATCTCTTCTGGAACACTTTCCCGGCGTATTTCGACTACAAACTTATTTCTATCAGCACCATGGAAGTCAGAAGTCTGTGAAACCTCCTTGCTACAAGAAGGCTCCAGAGGAGAATGAAAACTTTTAATTTTTAGCAATCCCTTTACAGAGTACAGTATTACAGTGGCAGGGATATTTTCCTTTTAGGCAAATCCAAGTTGGTAATAAAACAAACTTTAATTTTTTGTATAATACATTTGTCATTACTCAGTTTTACTTAAAATTGTCTTCTCTGTGTAATATGTTGCTCAAAATGCCCGAAGTAATAATTATTACAATTAATACCATTATGGTACTTGAGTTTATATATTAGTGAAGAGAGAATAGTAATATTTAGCTATATGTTCTAAATATTAAAAACGGGAAAGTATTTAAACTGAATGTACCAGGTTTCATTGGTTAGTATCTATTGGGTTTTTTCATTTACGACTGTGTAAAACAATATATATTGCCTGCTTAGTACCTTTATTGCACAGATCTTGGTGATGCAAATGCTCTATTTAAAGTACAAAGGAGGCACTGCTGTGAGGACATACACGTGAACACAAAAGATCAAGTGTTATAGCCAGAATTCATATCCCCAGTTTCAGGCAGTCACTGTTACGGTTCTATATCGTAAAAGTAGAGAGAGAAGAAACTCATGAAAGATTCATGTCTGTGGCAGCCTAAGTCACCCTTTGCAGGTGACTAACTTGCATCGTGGGGCAGTTTTATACAGATATTTAATCATTTAAGCCCACAACCTAACAGGTATTTAAGCCCCTACCTTCTGCTGCAATAAATTCAACAAGGGCACCTTGGTCAGTCTGCCAGTGTCTAGTGAGACTTTCAAAAGCAGCTAGGTACCTTGGGTAGGATTCCACCCAGGTAGGTTCAGGTGTCTCCAATGCAATTATCTATAGCTCATCTCAGCATACAGATTCTGATGGACAAAAATAATAACAACTACAAGCAGATTCCAGTGCAATTACTACTTCGGATGTAGATGTTTGCTCTAGAGTGAGACGTAGGCACCTACAGCTGTGACTCTGAAAGCCAGGAAAGCTGAACCCACACCCTTAATTTGAACCAAAGCTCACACAAAATTTACCCTTCCTCTTAGCCAATACTTTGCTAGGCACCTGAATGTCATCAAGGAATTGGTCCTCACAGCCCAGTCATATTTGCAGTGGAAAATCTTAATCAGTTTCGATGGAAACAGGTCTAACAGTAGTTCACACTGAGTAGTCATAAGGATCATGTATGGTTATGCCCAGAGTAAGCCTGGTCATACAGGTATGCAGAGAGACAATGTCTGAGGCAAAATTAAACTGCGTTTGTTTCTCGACTTTCTCAAATCTGAGACTTAGTAAAGAAGAGCCTGATTTGATCTTACTCCTGCTTCTAGACAGGAGTGACTTTATGGCTACCTAGCAGCATTCTCATTAATGCAGGGCAGAGTTTCTATGTATTACTTGTCTTCTGCATCAATTTTTCATTTGCAGTTTATTCACAGAACTCTTTACCTGTGCCCTTGAAGAGTCATCTTCCTCAAATGACTGAACTGATTGCATTACACAAAGTGCACCAGTGAAATATTTTTGGGAAGTAAAATATTTTACTCGTTTTAAACTATTCCTGATAGTCATACTGCCAGATCCATCACTGGGTGGGAATGCAGCATGCTAGCAGCATGTTTATGGCATTGGATATCCCTTTGAAAAATTCTACATTATGAAACACTACAAGATTGGTTAATTGTGGTTAAAATCAGGCTAGAAATAAAGTGCCAATTTTTTACCAGAAGTTAATTAACTACTGTCTCTATTGGATATATTGTGTGTGAAGTGCCTCGATCAGAAATTGAAGTCTTAATGCATCTATTAGTTGGTAAATTTTATCTTGTATTACAACAAGTCAGGATGTCTGACCACTGTGGTCCCTTCTGCTTTTAAGATCTGAAGCTCTTTCTCATGTTGACCTTGATAAGGCCCTATGAATTTAGTGGGAAACTTTTCTTTAGAGGTGTCCCTGCAAACAGGCTATACTGTGCAAACTCACTTTTCAGGCTCCTGATGGGTGGGACAGAAGAATAGAGTTCCTTTTACCCACGGAAATGGGATTTGCTTAGTGGAACAGTGGCCTTCTATCTGCAAAGACAAGAATTTTACACAGACAGCTTTCAGGATTGCTGCCTATTACACTGAGTAATAAAGTACTATGTAGGATGTTCAGTGGAAAATGTGCAAAAAGTTAAAATTAACTTTATATCACGTGCTAAGGCTACCCAACCACAGGCACTGCCTGGACAATTCTAATAACAGACCAAGATTTGATCCTCAGCCGGAAAAAAACACTAATAGATGTAAGTCTTACATGTGATTTTTGGAGACCAAGACATCTTTCAGCCTGAGGAGTTCTGCAAAACTGTGTCCCTAAAGGTAGGGAGCCAATGGGGCTGTAATCAAGAAACTTGAAGGGATACAGAAACGTAATTAAAATCACATTAGATAATACCTAAGAAGCTACATTCCACTCAAATATCATCTAATACACAGCTAGTCCTATATCTATGGATTTGCTTCTTGTGTGTTCTTTCCTTACTGTCTGCATGGAACATTCTCACTTTCTCTACACTTAACTCCCAAATTTACTTCTGATACTAAATTCAAACCACCTCTAGTTCTGGTCTCCAAGTAATAAGGGCATAGTATAAACAAAATCACATCATACTTTTGGTTGGAAGAGATTTTTAAGATCATTAAGTCCAACTGTTAACCTAGTACTGCCAAGTCAATGGTAGTCAAATGAATGCAGCCAAGATACAAGCCTCACCTATCACCCGTAAGCATATCTTACACACCACTGCACAAATCACATTTCACTCCAAGCTGCTCCAGTCTGAACACTGCTTAAATGACAACTCTAGAAGTAATAACAACCTGGAAGTTTGAGAATGCTTATCCACAAAACACCAAGGAATTACAGCAATATTATCATGAAGAGGTAATAGAGAATTCATCTGCAGTGAATTATAAAGGGCCTAAATAATTTGGTTGTTAATAGTCCTCTTACCTCTGCCTTTTTGACTACATTCAAGGCTGCCAATATATTCACTGCCTTGACAGACAGACATACCAAGAATTACAATAATCCAATCTAAGGAGGTCATGAGAACATGAATCCAATGAATCTAGGCTAATAATTACAGCTCATTTAATTACCTCTGAGATAAAGCAGGAGCTGTAATTTTTTTATAATTGATGTTGCTGACATCTTTGTACCTTTTAAGTGTATTAGTTGTAAAATCTGCCATGTTAATGTTGAAGTTGATAAAAATGTCACAAATTAGAGCAAAGATAATAGAACAGGAGAGTCTCTAAATGTCAAATAAGTAGAAAGGTATTGATATGTTGATACTTTACTGCCTTTATGCTGCACACGAGCTCTGCAATAATTGTGTAACGTGTAAGGAGGTGAATCCGGAGCTCCTTGTTGAAATACTGTCAAGATTTTGTTTGATCAGATTTTCTCAATGTAATTCTAATTTTTTATACTTGCCTTAGGCCATTATCATGAAAGCAGATGCGTTAGACTAAACACTTGATGGAGGAATCTATGTTATTATACAGACGACCATGCTAAAATGTTGGGTATCTTCAGGCCCCAGTCCCCAAACCTGTAAATACATGGCAACTATATTCAGGTAAATTGCCTATTGAAATTTTTTATCTGCCACACCGGGAATTTGGAAAATAGTCCCTCTAACAATTGAAAAAATATCTGGCTTGATAATGTTCTTTTTTTCATAGAGAACATTGATTATTCTTTCTCCATGGACTGATCCTGCACCTCTGCAACCAATGGAAGTTTTACGATCAATGAAAGTTTAACTTCACTGGGAATAGGAGCAGGTCCTCTGTGCCTAATGAACCTTGAAATTAACACAACTTCTTTATATTTTTGCTTTTGCTCCAGCACTCTCAGTGCCAGAGCAGATTTCAAACAGGTGTTTCCAGCCAGCTCATTCTACCCCTGCCTGACCTTGAACATCAGAGGACAAACAGAGCTGGAGATAAGTCCCACATGGACAGAAGAGTTTGTTATGTATCCTTGGCTGACTGGCTTTTGAAAGTCGTGTTTGCATTCACCAGTATTTCAGTAGCCCTTCCTTCCTCACATCTTAGGCAATATCTTGGTGGTCAGGCATATGGCTTGTGAGTCCAAAAGACACTATGGGTTAGTCTTGCAGAGCTCAGCTCTTCATGCAGTGGGGCCTCTGACAGAGGGCTGAACAGTCAGATGGTTTTCTCCCAGCACGTGGCATTGAAATTACCAAGAAGCATCTTGGAGAGCATCATCCCTTTTCCTACACCATAGCCCAGGGTTGTCCAGACACCATGGAAGAAGGGGAGGTTTGTGGGAGAGACATAAAAACAAGGTCTAATGCAGACACCCTGCTAAAGTTGTGTAAGTCTATTCATCTGCAGAATGAGAGCAATAATTTGTACTTTTCCTGCCTTAATTTAGGTTAAAAATCCTTTGAAATTATCTCTGCCTACATTAGTTTACTACCTAGTGTTACTACTTTTCTTGATGCTTATTCTAACTGTACCAGTCATGATCTCTTATAAAGACAACAAACTATGAATATTTATTATTTGTAACATCATTTGACAGATAATAGCTGACGTGAATCATCCTGCTGCCCTTTTAAACAAAATACGAAGGTATATGTACACACTATCCTGTACAAAAATACCCACGCAAAACCTGACTATATTTCTCATCAGTGGAACATAAAAAACAACTTTGTTCTTTGTGAAACCATTTTAAAACAACAACAACAATTTATAATTTTGTTCTTATCATACTAGTTTATTGCTTTTGTTACATTTTTTAAAATTATATTCCTTGTACGAGTTCAGTTCATTTTTGCATACATAAGAGAAAAGACAAAGTTTCTTTCTACAGTGCAACATGCAGCTGATAGTCATTCAGCCTTTTGTTATTTCACATGAGGTTTAGCTGCAAAACTCCCTTTATCTCAGCAAAAGAAGAGGTACATTGATCCAAAAATGTGGTGGGCACATGTAACAGTGAAAACTGGGCAAAGAGAGCTCTGGTGTCACCTACAAAATAAAATTTTTCAGAAACCACTACAGTTCAATGGGGAAGAAGTAATAAACTGTTTTTCTTCCACTTCTTTGATCTTGGATTATACCAATAACAACAACCAGTTGAAGGAAAAGAAAAATAAGGTCATCTCTAAGAGACTCACTAGTCTTAGTAGGCTGTTGTGACGCAGCAGTTTGAAAAACTCTCTGATAATAATAATAGAAAACATATAGACTCCTCACTTTAATAATTTCATATAATTTATCAAAGAAGTGACATTTAAAGTATTATGTGGGTACTGCCACATTGGTTGCAATCTAACACTTAAAAATATTTTTTTATTTTAGTGTACTGATGAACTAGAGTGACAATAAGATCAGTTATGGTGACATGGTTTCAATAAAGCAGAGGACTCATGGGTTCCATAAGACCTTGAACCAAAGCAGCAATGAAGTTTGTAGCTCCTACATGACAACATGATTACATTTGTTTTTCTTTTTTAGAGTTTGCTATGTATCAGCTGTCTTTAAACTCCTTGGAACAGACCTTCTATTTCCTACCAGTTTAAGACATTCTTAAGCAGAAGAGACAGCCCTACGAAACAAACACAGAAACAAATCTCTCTGTGTGAGATGTCTCTCCCTAAATGATTGAACACTCCAGCACATTCAAATATCTCAACCACTTCAAAGTGCACTTATAGCCGGACAAGGGAATTATTCTTCCTCCAAAACATGGGAGCATATTCATGATGTTTCTTAGAACAGGAAAAAAGTCACATAAGAGCAAGTCAAGAAAGGAGATGACTAGGGAGAAGAGAGGAAATAATACAGAGGCAGAAGGTATTGGTAACAAGATGGGCATACTGATACTGTTGGTCTCTCAAGCCTAGTCTGTTCACCTGCAGGCACAGGCTTATGTTGTTCTCCAGAGCATACCTAAGCGGACAAGTTAATAGTACTCATGTAACTGCAAACCAAGCTTCTCCAGCCAGAAATGTTGGAGCTAAGCACCTTCCAGGCCTGTCCACCAGCAGAGAGCTCAGATGTAATTCTTGCTGTTTCTTCAAGTGACTTTTATCTCACCTAGCTCAGTGTAGACACCCATTGAGCTAATTTCCCTGGTTTACAGGCAGAAGTTATCTGACCTAATTTACATTACTAATTTAAGATCAAATGAATTGTATGCTGTAAGCATGTTGTTCTGTACATTGGCCTTAGAGGGAATCCTTTAGAAGAACTATCTTTGGTGTTGACATCTGCACTACAGATGTCTACATTTGGTCAAATGAATCCATCTAGGGTATATAGCTGGATCCAAGGCACAGCTTGGCTTCAGGACAACAATGGAGACAGAAAATTCGTGGTTCAGTATGTTTAACATGCTCTCTCAGTCTGCTCCTCAGTTTTACATGTCTCATGATGCAGAAAGTGGCCAAGGAGCATCAGCTGACCATGGATGGAGCTAATTCTCTAAATATCTAGCTAAGATGTATTTAAGCTTATAATTATTAGAAGTATAAAAGTTACGTGCAGAACGACATGCTGATTACTACTCTTGAAAGTAGTAGGAGAATGGTTCCATCTTGCCTAGAAAGTGAGCTGTTGAGGTTGGTAGAGGATATAAGCAAGGAGATCAGGAATAGACAAGGGTTTGGAGACAGATGCCGGTTATGGAGAAACACACCCAAATCCTGCCAGCTGTCACAATCCAGAAGTAGCTGATACCAAACTGTTGCTCAGTAATTCAGGTAATTTAGTACCTATCCTTCACTTCACCAGCACTGGGGAGTGTTAAGAAGGTTCACAACACATTTGTCAAAAAGCTTTCCTATTTATAATTTCCACAGTTGTTATCTTCATTTCCTACATCAACATGTGGGTTGTCTTCTTTATCTTATTTATCAATTTGGTCACATATCTCACCTGCTCTTTGCTTTTAGCTTTTTAGGGCTCATCTTATCCTAAGCTAGATATCTAAATCAGGCAGATCACCTCAGTCTATTTTCCCTCAGCTATTATAGAGACAAGAATTGTACCTCAGATTTTAGGGTCTACTTTGCAGATATATAAAGAGGAGTGAGATGAAGACCAATGAATTTGAACCCTGATTTTTTCCAGTTCCAAAATAAAATCTTTCCTATCTTAGCTTCAACAAATTTAAATGGTTAACTTTGTTCAAAGGGAAGATTGTTGCAAGCAGTGATACCTAATCATTCTCTCTCTGCTCCTGTATCTTGCTGTCTACAATGCTTGGAGATAAGTGTGTGCATGTTTTCCCAGAGAGGAAGTCTTTCCTGAATCATGGCCTTAACAGGTACACAGTAAAGAGACCTAACTATGAGGAGCATTTTGCATTTCATTGAAAATAACCACCACTGGAATGGAACAGACCGTTATCCAGCCATATACAGCACCATTAGCCAATAGTTCATGGCTGAAGGTGCATAAATTCTTGCTCAGCTGAAATTCTCAGAGGCAATTTGAGGTAAATAAAAAATACTTTTCTGATACATAATTTAACAGCTGTCTTTGCTTAGCATTTTGATTTGCTTTTCTTTCTCTCCTAAAGTGAACAAAATGTGTTGAAAATCTACGTATTAGTGCAACAGAAATGTTTTTTTCTTGGCATCCCATATCCTGTTTCCTGCTTTCCCAAGTTTGCTGTTCTCAGCTTCCCAAGTACAGCAATCCCCCAGCTGCATCTGATAATTCTCATCTCTACAGTTACAACAAAAGAGAAAAAAGAAAAACCCTCTGCAAAAATAATATACTCATTTTCATGCCAAATTTTCAAGAAAAATAAGTAAATGAACAGCTGGACTACAGTAAATGGTTTTTTACTAGTTTAAGGGAATTTTATGTACAATCTTCTCTAAGTATTTCCTCCACACCTGCAGCAACCTCTTTTTCCTCCATCTCCTATTCTGTTCGTACTGAGTATGATGATGACGTGGAATCCTGAATCATCAGTTAATGTGGAAAAAATCCTACATTGCAGGAAACACAGTTAATTCTACTTTTTGATTTGGTGCTTTCCTCCTCTTACTTTTTCTGTGATAAATAACCAAGGTTCTAGTAAATCTTTATATAAGACTAATTGAAGAATTTTTCCATGGGGAAATGGTTTATTTTTCAAGAGGATTACAAACCAAACCTTTAGTGTATATTATTTTCTTTTTTTTTTTTAATTGGAAGTAAAAAAATTCTTTCCTATATGAGTTGGAGGCAAGGAGAGGAGACACCTGGTTAGTAGAAGTATAACAATAAAGAAACTTTTCTCAACTGTTCCCACCCCCACCCCAGCCCCCCT
>NW_010430634.1:10130-11028 GCF_000710305.1 Buceros rhinoceros silvestris
AAAGCCAAAATATTAATTACTTTATTTCAGCATCTGTATAACTATGCACAGTTTGGTTACTCTCATTAGGAACTATGAAATACATTCTGGACATTTCTACAGCTCCTGCTGTCTTACAACACTGAACCTACTTTTTTTTCCTCCCCCATAAACCTAGAAAAAAACATTGAGTTTGCTTAGGCTCCACTCATTTAAATATTTTAAAAGATAAAAATGGGGTTAAGTGCATATTGGAATTTTGCAAAATTTTAGACCTTTAAAGGAAAAATTGCCCTAAATTCTGATATCAAGATAACAATGCACTATGAAGAGAAGATTATTACAATATTTTTTAAAATAAAAAAGCATTATTCAACCAAAAAAGCTTCACAGAAACAACTACCAGAAACTATGTGCACAATGTACTTCAGGAGATGGTAAATTTTGTTATTCTCTGAAAGCTGATACGACCTATACTTCATTTTTCTTCTACACACTGCCACAGTATTACTTGAGAAGTATTGTTACTTCTGTTGGTTGTTAAATTTCAAACAGTGAGACCAGCATATCAGCTCCACTAATTGAACAATTTATCAAGAGTGTTTGCCTTTTAGAATGAATATTCTAAAGGACAGACAAAAAACAGAGTCGGTAAAAAATAATTACCTTGCAGGACACAAATAATACTAGTTCTCAACAAACAAACCAGAACCAATGGAGGTGTACTTATCTTCAAATGCCATTTGACTGACATTTCTCCAGGCTTCATTATTCACATGTCAGAAAGTAAATACTTGAGTTTTACAGACTTTATGTTAATTTACTATGGCAGTTAATTTACTCTGGTAGCATTGCCTTCTAGAGTGTTAGAGCAAGGGTTGTACTGAAGGATGATGAAAGCTTTACCACCCCCACCCCC
>NW_010430634.1:11107-26679 GCF_000710305.1 Buceros rhinoceros silvestris
CCCCATTCAATCTCTAACGCTCAGACACTTTGGTTTCTTTCATACTTTTATGTGACCTCATAATACGGAAATTTACTGCAGTACAGTAGATATGAGAGTGCATATACAAGTCTATACTACATACCATTTTCGTCACATTTGCAGACCTGAAAACACTGGAAGGAAAATTCACAGCAGAAGGTCTCATGTGGACCTGGTTAAATTCACCGGTGGTATCAAGTGGGCTTATCTTTACAACGATTCTGCACAACCAGTGTCTTGGGCTGAAATTACCTATTCTGAAAACAGGTAACAAAACTTAAACCGCTGCCCACAGTGTGAGAGACTAATGCTGACATCGGAAGCCTCCTGCCAAACGTGGAACTGCTGGCAGTTGAATTTAACAGACCAGATATCCTTTGGTTTTTGTTTAGTCCTTAGTAGTTATTCTTTCCTGTCTTTTGCTTGCAGGCCTCTTTGCACTGGAAAGAAGAAACAGATTCAGCTGGTTTGCATATAAAAAAGAATGTAGATGGGAAAACCATACAAGTTGCCTCATGTCAAATGTAAGGGCAGAAGAAAGCAGGTGGCAGGAGTCCTGCTTGTTTCAATGGAGCTGGCTTGCAGCTGGCCAAAAGAGAGCCTGCGCTGTTCCTGCTTGCTGAAAAGGCTGAAAAGCTGGCGAGTCATGAAAGGGCCTCCCAACTTTGGCACACCTCTTGGTTCTGTTTGCTTCTTTGTTTTCTTGGTGTGTTTTCCAGGGCAGGATTTGTTGTTTCATTGGTTTCAATATTAGTTTTGTTTATCTGTTTACCTTTGGAAAAAGAGAAATTGTTTTTTGAAAATGCCAGAGAGACTAGAAGTGAAAAGAGTGTTTGGGAAGTGAGAAAGCACCTTTTTGAAAAAATCATTTTCCTTTCTTTTCAACGAAGTTTTGTCCCATGCTTTGGCATCCACAGGGCAGCCTCCAGCACAGTTTCCTTTCATCCCTTTCTGTAAATTGTTCTGAGTCACAAGTTATTTCAGAGAAAGAGGATTGGTTTGGAAAACACTCAAAATTTTTAAATTTGGAAAGACACCAGATTTGATCAAATATAAGAAAATGTCGATAACATCACTGTTGCTTTGCCATCAGAACAAAAGCAAGGCATAGCTGTTGTTGTTTTCGAGAAAATAAGAAACCTTAGAAGTTAGAGTTTATCTTACCCTGACTTCAGTATTTTGTTTGAATTATCCTTGTAGTATCATCGGGTTCCAGCCTTATTCACTACCAGCTAAATCAATTATCTTTCCTCATAAAACAATTTTCCAATGTTTCAGATTTTAAAATATGTGATTTCATCAAGGCAACAGTCCCTGGCTTCATATCAAGAACCTTTTTAAAATTACTACACACCCCATTCACCTTCTCTATAAAGAAATGCAATTTAGTGAGAGTAAGTTTGTTAAATTAGAGCAGCAGGTGCATCAGACACTGGTAGGATTATTTAAATGCTGTGTTATGAATCAGTGCCAATGTATGCATACTGTAGAATTGTCAGAGATAATATAAGCATGCAACACAGTGATGTTTATACTATAATGACAATTATAAACTGTTTCTCCTAAAAATGTTCTTCATCCGAAAGGAAAAGAAAGTCTATCCTTAATCAAAGTATTCTAAACAAAATAGGCAAACCTTTCTTTATTTGTTAAAAGATTCTTCACGTCTGAGACCTTTCCTTCCTCCTCTGAATTGGTTGTTGAAGATCATTGATGAGAGTAAGCAACACTAAAGACATTAGAGGCAGTGTGCACAGCCAAGCAGTGGCACAGGTTGCCCACCCAGAGATGCTCTGAGTCTTCATCCATGGATGTTTTTTTGAAGACATAACAGGATAAAACCTGAGGAACCTCGTCTGACTTCATAGCCGACCCTGCTTTGAGCAGGACATCAGACTACAGACCTCCTCAGGTCTCTTACATCCTGAATTACCCTGTAATCCTATGATTATATTGTCTATATTTTTCTGAGACAAGGTTCATTTTCCTAGGGCATTAATGGATTTCTGAAGAAGACAATAGCTGTCACTAAAAAAAGGAACTTTCGGCCAGTCCCCTAGTGTTCATCTCAGACTCTCACACACGCTTAAAAATGAAGATAACTTTTGGGTTGAATTGTACATTATAATTGTACATAGAGGCTTGATTTATGCACAACTACAACCACTAACAAAAGCATATCCATGCCTTTAGTGTCCAAATGAGGAAAGCATAAATGATATTTCCATGCTTAACCCCAAATCCTAACTCACCAAATCTTGGCTCACCAAAGCAGGTAACATAAGTAACGCCCACATCCTCTGATCTACTGCCCCTTGCTGAGCAGATCTTTTGAGCAGGGCAGAGATTGCGCTGCTCTACTATACATCCAGAGAGTTCCCTTTTGCTTCTCCCTGGCTGAGATTGTTCTGGAAACATGAGCTAAAATGACACCACGTACAGCTGATAGAAAAATAGTGCCATGTCATTATTCTGTTCTGTCTGCTGTCTTGGGGTTTACACAGGCAGCCACAGATTAGTCAAATAATTGTTCAGGGCAACCTCGACTTGGGAATTTGAAGCAATTAAAACAGGGAAAGTCTTTGATTTTGTTCACAAATTGGAAAACATTCTCTACATTTGTCTGAGGTAGCACCTCAGCAGTTGGCAATGAAACGATGCTAGTTCACACCATCAGAAGTGCTGGCTTTGACAGTGCTTTGTCAACCACTTCATCTCTTGATGTCAAACCTCGCATCAGAAACAGCAGCACTGGGAAAACAGCTGATGTCTCTATTTCTTTTGCCAACCAGAGGATGCAATGTCAGATGCAACACCTGTTTAATCTCAGGTCTGGAAAGATTTTTGCTCTCTGTCTTTTTGAAATACTAGGCTTTACTCTGATTTCCTGTTTTCTCTATGTGTTGCAATCTCTAATGTGATTTTTACTAAAAAGTTCAGGGGAGAAACAAAGAAGTGGCTCAATTCCTGGTAATGACATATATTTTCTGAATCTCTCAGTGTCTGGATCCGAGATCTGTGTTCACACAGATCAGTAGTATTTTCTTCATTAAAAATAAATTTATCTTATGATGGCTTTTCTTCACTAGGAGACAGGTGTTACTTAGGTATCTATCTGATCTGAATACCTACTGTCAAAATTTTAATCTCAAAACCGGCATTCTGCTGCTGCCTAGAGGTGCCTAAAGGTCTGCAGTACCTTATATTTCTGACATGAAACTTCTCCAGGGACCTAATTTCAGCTTCAGAAGGGTTGACTGTAATGAGAGACAGCTATTATCAGTGTCCAGTTTGAGAAGGCTCGATTTTGCTAGGCAGCTTCAGATTCTGGGGAGCTATTTCATACCAGAAATGCTTATTCGTTTCCAAAAAATGAATATTCTCAGAGCTTCCCCTTATGAGGGTTAAAGAATAAATTTAAATGGAAGAGGTAATTACAGTTTGATTTGTGTTGAACCCTATTTTTCTTTTTTCTCTCTGACCAGCTCACCCTGCTTTCTCAGTAGTACTGGCTTGCCAGAAGGGAAAGTGCAGCAGGCAGTGATGTCACGGAGTCTTACCAACCTACATGAAGGAAAGGACAACATTTGGGCAGATTTACTTACACTGGAGCAAAATCCCAGCCCTAGACATGCTGCTTGTAACCCCAAGGTGGCTTTTCCATTGCACCAGCTAACCTGAGCAAAATAAACCTTCTGGGCACTTCGTTCACTTCTGCGTACATCTGCAGCCAGCATCTAGCCTGTAATTTTACATAGTATTTTGACCACTGAAAAGCAACACATACTCTTAACTTGCGGAGATTCACTCATTTTGGATGTCAAACACATACCCTGAAATCATGGTACATTCACAAGCCCATCCCTTCCACCTTTTGTTGCTAGTCCTCAACTGCCAACAAACAGAAAAATTAATCTAAAATTGTAATGTTAGCACTCAGTTCACTACCAAGAGAGTCATTCAATTTGGACATTTCCAATTTCATTTCTAATAAGGATATTTGATTTGCTTTATTTTAGTCTGCTTTGACTCATTTCATTTGTGTGCCAGCAGCAATCACAAGTAGCTTTGAAAACAACAGTGATATAAGGAAGCATAAATGGGATTTGCACCCAGAGTGTTTGCTTACATTTTTCTACTTAATGGTATGTAGCATTTGGGAAGTGCTCATTTTGAATTAATCTCACAGCAACAAGATAACAGAATGTATCTACAGTAACATTTTAGTTCAGAAGAGGAATAAACTTATATAGCAAAATTCCTGAGTATCTCCCTTTACTCTGCCAAGTTCACATGATTGAGCTGTCTCAGAGCATGCAACCTGGCTGCTGATGAACTGGAAGATACACTCCAGGAGGTACCTAGCAATTAATGACCTTCCACTCCATGGCACCAGACTAGGGTTAGTCCACTGACTACTGTTAGCCCACTCCTTTCTTTGTACTTCCTCAAAACATGGATAATGTGAACATCACGTCCTCAGCATCAATCTGCTTTGCTGTAAAGATCCACTCTATGGGTCTATATTACTTAGTAAGAGAGATGGAGCCTCAGCCAATTTGCCTTTAGCATCTGGCAAATGGGAAGATGAGCAAACAAAATGGCAACAAAGTCACCAAAATGCTGTAAAATAGATTGAAAAAGAGAGAAAATGTCATCTCCAAAGTGCCATTTCCTATGAGCTGGGCTTTTTTCCCTCTGCACCAGCAGTAGTTTTGCAATTAAGGCAGATGCCTTTGTCAGGCAATTATTTGGGGTATTATAAAAAGCATTATTATCATTGTTGTTGCTAATAATAATTATTGTTTGGGTTGTTGTTAAACGCTTTGAACTGTCTGCCAAGACCTGCCTATTGGGGGTGGGGGGCTGGGGGAAGCATCCTGAAGGCAGAGTTTCTTTGAACTGATCTCTGGAGCTTTGATTTGGTGGCAAACATATCCTACCATCCGAACTCACTGAAAAATGAGCTCTCATTCTGTTCAAAGCATGCTTTTAATGCATGGAGATACTTACTTTACTGTATTAGTGATCCAGAAGAACAGAGGGCAAGGAAATTACATGGTCTCGCTGTGTTCAATAGTACTAAGCTTTATTTGGATATGAAAACTAAAGGCTCTGTGAAATTGTAAAATTTTATGGAATTTTTAATATACGTGGAAAAAAATACATACAGTTTACACTTTAATACTGACAGAAATATGTGACACATACACAAGATGCTGGTGTAGGGCTTTCCTGAAGTGATGAGCAATGGTAAATAAGGCTACAGTTTTTCACTAGTAAAATAAATTTCCCCTGCCATAGAGGCCAACCTGCATATAATGAGCTGTAGCTACGCCTACAGTTTCGCTTGATTTAGATCAAGGTGTCAGTGTATCACAGGCTACCATAAATGGCTCCAGGAACTCTCAGGAAGCATTTGGGAATAAGTTAGGTAGCGTGGGCCAAAAGTAGGCTGAGGACAGAGAATACATAGTTATGCTGTAATGCCCGGGAACTGTCCCAAGCATTGTTTAATCCACTAGAGTAGTCATAATCTGAGGCTCACTGTTTTTTGCTGGGTTTTTGTTTTGTTTTTTTTATTAAATGAAATAATGTCTGACATCTTCCAGATTTTACCTGACAGAAATATGTGTAAAGGCATGGACAGGTATAAGGGTGCAGCAGAATTTACTGAAGTGCTCAAATCCCATACTCAAAAGATGTTAAAGAAAACCCCACGGTGATAATTACAAGCCTAATTTAAGTCTGGTAGGAGGTGGCGGTCTAAACATCATGTAGTTCTAGGCCTTATCTCCTGAGACTGTTGTAAACGTATTTTTGAAGATCCTTCCTGAAGCACCTAGTTCACAGAGTAGGGAAGAACAGACACTGCATGTCTGTATGTGTGTAAGTCCAAACACATATTTAAAGACTTGACCCTAAATGACATATATACCCTAAAGCCTAATGAGACAGCTTGATGAGAGGGCTTGGTGACATTAAGCCCTGAAACATACTTTATCCCACATCCAGAAATTCATGATTTCTGAATTGACTGCTACATTCATTGAGCAGGTAGAGTTGGTTGGATTTTGATGAGAAAACAAATTTCTATGCAATGCACAATGTTGCATTCTGGAAGGTGTTTTGTAATTTATACCAGTAGCTTCTTAATCTCTAGATTTCTGATCTCTTTTTACACTCTAGGAATCAAAAAAAAAAATACAGAAAATAAATCTGTAACCAAAAAGCAGTTTACATTTGGCTCTAGGCCCACTGTATTTATGTGTAAAGAAATGAAATTTTTAAGCTTGGCTTTATTTATTGTGAGGTGAATTTTTTAAAGCACATGATGAATGCGAGAAATTTTTCAATGAAAGGGAACTTTAACAGATTAGCTTGTTAGATCTTCAACCAGGGTTACGAAGATTCAACACTGGTGCAGTTGTTTAGCAATTTCCCTACTTGGAGCTGGTCGAACAGGCTGTAACAAAAATGTGATCTAGAATAAAAGGTGTTTGTGAACAGTTTCTACTCTCTAGAGTTTCCGATCTTTCTGACTCTGCAGATGAGACCATAGGGCGTATCCAGCCCAAGTTACAGCATGGTGCTGAATTCTCCCATCTGGCACAGGGAGCACCGGGGCATCCACAGGGAGAATGTGTATGAACCCATGCTGATGTAGCCAGCTGACTGAGCCAGAGCAGCTGCCCTAAGGCTCAGTGCCACTCAGGCCAGACAGCACTGACACTGCCATCTGGGACCTCCACAGCACACACTTTGTCACATGATGAGTCTTCCCATAGACACGTGTGAGTGAGAGATGCAAAAGCAGTGCTGAAGCTCCGCTCTAATTTACATCTGAAGTCTGTAGGGTCTGGGACCAGGCTACTATAAGTTATGTAGGTACCCAGATGATTAGCGGCCTGAGGAATTAACTGGAAAAGGATGTGATCTCATTCCTGAGGAAATGTAATTATTGGACCGTTGGAGAAGGAACAGTAAAACCGAAAGTAAACCACCTTTCCACAGTGGTTTAGTTCATGATAATTTATTTCTGATTCTAGAAATGTAACATTTCAAAGCTGGCTGTAAGGTCATTAGGGATATGGTTTAGTGGTGGACTTGGCAGTATTAGGTTTACAGTTGGACAATGATCTTAAAGGCCTTTTCCAACCTAAATGATTCTATGATTTTTTACAAAATTGATAGTTGCATGAGGAATAGGCCAAGCCATGTGCACGTAGGCCAAGCAAATAAAATCCAGCATATATATGGGGAATTTAATGGAAGCTTCACTCTACAGATCTATTCTGAAGCTGAGAGTTGTCCTGAATATTTTTGGAAGAAACAGTCTCTGAGACTGTGTTCAGCTTCCACACAAAAAAGAAAAATGCCTCAGCAAAAAAAATATCCAAAATGCTGCAGCACTTGATCAGTCTGCTCTTCAGTCGTTGACAGGGACAAAAAGCATCAGGAAGAGAAGAGACAGCCTTCGCTGACGCAGTCTCTTCTGAAAAGCTGCTGCTGCGGCTGTTTCAGATGCCAGGGCCATGGCTGTGGCTGCGGCTGCTGATGACAGTGAAGGTGACCGAGGAGGGGCTAAAAATATGAATGCCCACGGGAACACGCTAAGCACTTGCTCTGCCTGTCGCTCTAGGGAAGGTAACATCAGTACTAATTGATCCAAATACTCACACTGAAAGTCAATGAGAGCAAGATCTGGACGAGGTGAGGCAAAGCATCCAGTCGGAGTCTGCCCTAAACAGCTGAACCTTTGTTTTGGGGGTAAAACATAGATTTAAGTTGGAGTCAAGGATCATGATGGCAGCGTAAACGGGGGTTGAAGAAAGAGGGAAGAATCATGGAGGAACAGCTGTGAACATCATTCCTCACCAACTGAACCACAAAAACAGTCTGCATGGACAGAGACTTGCCAGCCAGGTTGTATGTGCAGGGGAGATCCATGCAGCCCTTTCTCTTTCTTAGGAAGGTGGGAGTTTCACTTTCCTGAGGGAGAAGGAAAAGACACAGTGTTCCTGCAGGGACATTCCACAGATGGAGGGATCCACACAGGCAGGCAATATGAAAAAGCACTAGAGCAAAAGAGGCATTTCCAGATGAGAGCTGTTGGATGTTAGCTGCCTTATTGAGGAATCACTACAATACAGTAATTTAATGGGCATTTGTCCTACTATCTCACAGAAAAGAAACCTGGGGCTCCTTTCCCAAGACAGGATGAATTCCCAACAGATGTGTCCTTTTTAAAGAACTCCACAGATTGAGATTTCATTTACATTGCATTATTTTACTACTTTTGGAGCAGATAAGAGCTTTTAAATATCTAATCTGAACATCTTAGCTACATTTAAGACCAGTATTTTTCATCCAGTCTCCCATGAACAGGAAAGAGAGTTTTGAACAGTTTTAAATTGAATGGATACTTTTGTTCTTTGGAGGAAGATTCTTTTTCATGTTTAGAATAATATGCATTCAGACATGGCTTGCCAGGCTGTTGACAGTGAAAGTCCAGACAGAACAGCTTTCATGTAGCCATACTCGAGAACAGAAGAAAGAGAAAGCACAAGGAGTGTACCAGCAGGAAGAAAGACTATGGTTTCTAAACGGACATTCATCTTCTACTCTTTCTTCCTGGACTTATGGAAGGCTCATCCTCTAGGCAATAGACGAGTAGTGTCAATTTATTGAGTCCAACAGAAGGACTCTGTAGAGAACTTTGAAGACTTGCTTGCAGTGTGGCAAAACTGCTGTAAGTGTTGTGTGTACAAGAAAATCATCAGCAACATAGACCTCCAGCTTCTCTAAGTGATTGGTGGTCAGACTGCTCAGAGTACAGAAGAACTGCAGCCATCAAAGTAGACCCAGAGAAGACAGAGACTTTTAGCAATCAAAAATGCCCAACTTTGTGTGCAGCAGTAAGCGCTGCCTCAATACAGAGTTAGCACTTGTTCAGACTATCCTGGTTTGTCGTAAGGTCTTGCTTTGTGGCAGTGAAGGTGGAAGAAGCTGACTTCCTAATGCAGCACTGAATAAACCATGGAGTGCCGATTCAATCAAAATCCAAGCTGGCTGGCCTACAGGCTTGGGAAATTTATCACAAGGAGCCAGTCTTCAGAGGAGCTTCCAAGACAAGGAAAGGGGTTTTTTGAGTCACTCAATACAAACTTGTTTTAGAAATAGGATGTTTCCATCCCAGAAAACACTTCTTGGGAAGTGCAGAGGGAAAAAACCCCAGAGAAAGAGTATTCCAAAAAGTGATACGAAAGTGAGATTCAGCTGCCTAAGTACTGTATGGAAGATGAATTAGCATCTAATAAATTCCATTGATAAATTCTTCAGGCGTATCATTAAAGATAAGACAGAGCTCTTCGCATATCATTAATGGTGGACAAAATTTCAAATCAGGGGCTGGCTTCATCAAAAGCATAACAGGTAGATAGATTTCCATATAATGAACACATTTCTATTCATTAAATTCTGCAAGTAGAGAAATAATGAGTAGTGGAAGTGCTCATTATCAGATACTGATATTTATAGAAAACCAACATGTTGTGGGAAAAAAATATACCCTAAATCAGTATTTATGAAGGACTGTTTTCCTATAAATGGAGGAAAACTTCGCTTTTTTATTGTGAGTTCTTTGTTTAATTATCCCCTTCTGCATTTTAATCCACACAAATCCACTATGTTTGTTAACAACCAAGTAACAAAAGTGCTCTACTCATTATTCCTTTGAGGAATTCACTCCCTTGTTGAATAACTGCAGTTCCCAGTACAGCACATATACATTCTGTCCTGTATTTATTCTTTACTTCGGTGTTCATGAAAATGCTTTTTAGTTCATCCGTTCATCCCCAGAAAAGCAGCTGTGGCATTAATAAGTGTCTAGAGAGAAATATTTGCAGGCAGAAAAAAGGCTTTGACCAGAACAGACTTGAATTTTTTACTATTGTTTTCCTGGGCAAAATATGTGATTGAAAGTGACCTCTAGGTAACTATTATCATCCAAAGTGAAAACAAGATTATTCAATTAATACTTCATATAATACAAAAATGTTGGGCCATATCATGGGATTTAAAAGCTTATATTCAATACACACAGATTTAATATTCATGCAAGTAAATCCTGTGGGTGCAGAGTAAAACACAAACCATGGTATTTAATGAGATTCCCTATCTGAAAAATGTGGCTATGGCTAAACCCCCGCTCCTTTACAAGAAATCTAATATTTGATTTAGGTTAATGATGCCTCTTCTCAAATTAATCTTCTGTCCTTAATTATTCAAGTCTTCAGCATTACTGAAACTGTTCTAATTATTCCCATTGCTCACTGGTATTAGCAAAAATTATGCTTAAACTTAAAATCACTTTAATGGGGGCCATATTATTCTCACGCTCATTTGACTATTCAAAATTTCACCTCTGAGACAAAAAAGGTTGACTGCAGCCAGCATCTCCTTTATTAAAATTATCATCTTTGCATTTTTACCAGTAAGTTAATAAGAAGCAAAATAGACCACTCTTATTAGATTCTGCCCCTACCTTTCAACTAGTAAATCCCACCCTTCATATTATCTCCTCATTATGTTTTTTTGTTTTATGTTACTAATATTCTTTTATGATCTGTGCAGTTTATCAGCTAGCACTGTTTTATATACCTTTTCCTGTGAATTGCCATTGAGAAATGAAAAATGCTGTTTATTTCAGGTAAATAAGATAGCATGTGAGACTGCAATATTGAATGATATTTGTTTCCACTGTTATTTCAAGATGCCAGAATATACTGTGTAAATATAAGTTCTAAATGCAGTAGAAAGACACTCAGAAAGAGAAGGGTGGAAAATATTTTAGAAAAGTTCTTATTGCTTTATACTTAATGTATTCATTTTTATCATCTGAAGAGTGTTTGAATTTTAAGACACAGAACGTCCTTTTAGCAACTTGCAATTTATTTAGTATTTTTGTCTCGTTTGGGGACCTACTGCTGTTTTCAAAAGTCAGGTTCTGTTCTGATTTCCTTTCTATTTTGGAAGTTACAGCAAACAACTCCCAGTACTGAGTCATCCAACACGCAATTCTGATCACAGTCAGGCTGAACACCCTCCCATGAAGAAGAAATCAGTCAGTGCTGTGGCACTATTCTGGCGTTCCAAGATAGACATCCATAATCTTTGAATTTTTTTGCTGAGGTGAGGATAGACCTGACTGTTTATAGGTGAAATATTTATCAGTGCAGTAAAATACTAAGCAGTTTCTCCATGAAAGTGAAAGTTAAAACGGAAAGTCCTCTTGACCACTATGGAGTCCTTGGCTTCCACCCTAGGTGATAGATTTAAAAGTCAAGCAGGTTTACTGTGGCCATTCTGAACTTGCCAACACAGCTAATACAGGTTATACATTGACTAACTTTCTATATATTGTTTTAAACATAAAACTGCATGCCTGGAACCTGACAGAAGTTAGATACCATCATCTTGGGAAGATGTGAATTAATGCCTATCACTGCCTGAAAAGAAGAAAAGGATCATGTCTGTGGGCTGGCCATTACCTGGCTGTGAACTTCTCCCCACTTTCTCTCTTTCCCGTTTCTTCACTGATTGCTTCTTGGACATCCACTCTTCAGCCTCCCACATGCTTAACTCCCATTTGGAGACAGGGTAATTTCAACACCTCTAATCATGTGCCCTGTTAATGTCAAGCTGAACAGAAGGAACAAGGAGTTTTCCTTCCCGAGTTCACTCTCCAGAGAGGAGCCCTAGTGGGAGTGTCAGTTGGCATCATTATGACTGAATTTTCAATAATTGCATCATTTTGTGCATTTCCACAGTATCTGGTATTCTGCAAATGAATTAGAAACACATCAGGGCTCAACAAAAGGAGCAATACCCTCCTCTACTTGCCTCGTCATAACCTCTTTTTTAAATAGATTAAATTCTTTCTTAAATAGATCAAATCAAGATAATAACTTTCTTGGGGAGCATTGCCTTGAATAATCAGATTTCTCGGGGGAAGATACTGATAATTAAATATATCAGTTCTGGACCTCTATCTGACATTCTCAGATACCAGTTCTGTTGCTGAAATCCATTGGAATCAGGGTAATTTAGCAGCTTTCTCAGCTACATCAATCCGTTTTAAAAAAATATTTCATCTGGAGCTTTGCCGGAAGGCTGTTTTGTTTTGCATTGTTTGTTTGTTTTGATGATAAAACCTACCTTGTTGACAAGAAAAAGATGCCAGTTCTGAATTCATATATTACTCACACATTAAACATTGCCTGGCATTTGAGCCCTTAGAAAACATGCAGTGCTGATGTGAATAAGGAAAGAGTAGTGCTCAGAACCCACTTGGGACCATAAAAAAAAATTATAATGAGTGAAGTTGAAATAGCAGTGCTGCTGCCGTAAAGCCAGTCATATCATCTGATACTCAGTCCCTAAATGTTTGGAAGAACACAAAAGATCAGACCTGAGTTCTTTCCTGGATTATCATCACCTCAAAGTTGGCTACAATTCACTTATTGATCCCTGGATCTCTAACAACATGGTAACACCTGATCTGATACACTTTTAAAACTACCTTTCACACAGTGCTTAAATGTGGACTATTGATTTGATAGACTATAATAATAGCCCTCCCTGTCTTGTCAATGCATATGCATGGGCTCCTAAGAGAATTATTGATCCTTTAATAGATCTTGCATGCTTATGGACTCGTTCAAATATACACTACTGACCTGTATGTCCGCACTTTGTATATGTGAATTATTCTTAGGGAACCTTTAAAACATTCATTATTGACAACTAAATACATCACTGTAGAATCTCTGAAAATCTCAGGATATTCTGTCAGATCAGCTGTCTTGAATGTATACTGCGAGACTCTCGTTTAGGTTCCATGTTTCAATTTTTCAGCAGAATTCTCAAGGATAGGACAACTCCTGCCTACCCAAGATTTTTGTTCTTGCAGTGTTTCAATGCAGTTATCACATACAAGTGTTTGGTGGAGCTCAGCACACTAAAAACAACTCAGACATGATCATTGTGTATCACATGCTACTAGCTTTTCCTTTCCATAGTCATACTAATGACTGATTTGATTCACAGATCAAAAAAGTACAATGGGCCTAGTAACAGTAGGAAATGATGTGACTGTTATCTACACACACAGAATAACAGCAAGCATTCAACCCTACAGTCGTGTTCCCCTAGCAGGAAGGCTTAGGTAGGGCTTGTCCCTTTAGAGCCTCATGTGGACTCTACTGCGTGGACTGCCTTGGCTGCTTATCCCCACAGCTGGCTCAGCTAGGCCAGTACTTGCAAAGCCACTCACCCAAAGTACAGGTTTTGGTGTGAAAGGTTAAAAAAGGCGACTTCTCTAAAAAGAGTACTTGAGAAAATTACTGTTATACTGCAGAATGGAAACATTATGTATTTTAGTTTCAGGTACTTTCAGGACATTTAAGGTCCAAATTCTCCTTCGGTGAATGTTACTGGAGGCAAGAAATTTCAGTAGCAGCCCACAAATCAGTTCTTTAAGAATTGTTTCCTACGTATCCAAATTCAACGTCAGTTTCAGAAAGACTCGGTACTTCAATAAAATCCCTGAACATTAGGTTCCATTTGAATTCCATTGTCAACATGAATTTTCAATTAAAAAAAAAACAAACAAACCCACACAACCCAACCATTCCTGAAATTCACATATTTTGAAAAAATATCAGCTCTGACACTTTTTTGTTTAAGGAAAAATCGAACTAAAACTTTTCAATAATGTCTATCTTTGTAAAATGAAATCTTTCACTTTTGGCTTCAAAATTACTTTTGGGAAATTAAACTCTTTTTATGTAAAAGAACATTAAAAACACAGAAGTACTGCATGATTAGTTTCTGGATTGAACAGTTTCAATATTTCTGAAATTTATTGTGGCGAGACAAAAATTTTCACAATCTTATTTCATGGGAAAATTCATATTTGTTTTATTCTGATTTGGGATATTTTCCCTCCCTTATGAAACACAAATGTTAGCTATCGCTAACATTTTTGTTATTACAACACGTATCTACTTATCAATACACAAAACACTGTTCATCCGATGAAGTGTATAGCAGAAGATGTAGACTGCAATGTTTTCTCTCAGCCTCACATCTATAAATGGATGCAACCACCTTGACTATGGCTATTCCCTCGTTTTTGCATACGCGATTCTCATTTTAGACTCCATCTTAATGAACAAGGCCTCCTCCATCCAGCTTCATGGATGTGAAGAATTAGTCACCTCAGAACTGGGTGCATAAAGATAGCAGGATGAACAGCATTGTGAGAGCTCCTTAACTCGTAAAACACAGAATACTCCTCCTGTCCATGAAATACATGTTCTTTACTTAGCCGGACTCAGGAACAATTTCCTGAACTAATACATGCCGTCCTGACATCTCACTTGAGACTGAAGGACAAAGCCTTCCTCTCAGAAATTTGATACTGTGGAAAATGCACTGCAGAAGGAAGCAAAGCTCAGTTTACATTAAGCAGTTGACAATGCCCTCACAACATGACAGCCCTGCACCTGGTTGTTCCCTTTTCTGCTTGAAGAATTTCAAAATCTCTGAGGACTATATCTTAAACACCATACAAACACCTTGCTAGTCTTTCCTAAGGGAGGGCCCTGCTCATCTGAAATTTCCTCAACAGGTCTTTCACCTTGCACTGACTTCAGAGGTTCACTGAGTAAGCTGTGGTAAGCAGTCTTCTTCCAGAGGACTTGTGTCTCTCTACTGTAATGATCTTATCTATGGATTCATTGCTCTCAACTGCATAAACTCTTCTTGAGTTAGGGACTGAGGTTAGGTCTCCCAGCTCCCACGAGTCCTTTTCCTTAGGGTATTTCAAGAGCTTCACCTTCTGGTTCAGTGATCTAGATCATTCCCACCCCCTGCAAAGTGGCCATCTCTAAGCAGTCAGTGACAGCCAAAGAGGCTGGTTAGCCCACTCCCTGGAGAAGGCTATGTTCCCGTAGGAGGAGAAGGACTTGCTCCATTTCTCCCAGACCCTCTTTGATGTTAGGGTAACCCACTTACTATTATGTAAACCACAACTGTTCTATACAAAAAGCCCTTGCTTTAAAGGACAGCAGCAGCTGCATTTCATGTAGGTCTAAACCCAGGAGGTGTACCTAGAAGACAAACGCAAACTGAGTACTCCATGTGACATGGACAGACCTTCATGTCCTGCCAGATGCAGGTAAAAGTCTGTTAAAGCCTTCAAGTCAAAACCTAAAGAATTCAAATGTTTTCATGATAAAGGAACATTCAAGCAGAAGACTTTGGACTGCAGTTTTAGAGGTGTCTTAATCTTCTATATACTTGCTCAAATAGTTCAGTATGTCTTTGCTGTCAGAGAAAAAGTCCACATAAGATAAAAGTGGTATAAGTAATTGTGTCCATACTCACTCCTTTTATTGAGAATTGTCACCGGTTTGGCCGAGGTAAAAACCAAGATCCGATGAGAATAATACCTTCCCCTATCCCACCAGAAATAGGGGAAGGGA
>NW_010430635.1:0-14799 GCF_000710305.1 Buceros rhinoceros silvestris
CGGCGCCGCGAAGATGCAAACGCTGCCCGCTCGGCTGCCTGCGAGCCGTGAAACTAGAGAATTCGAACGGGCAGACAGCTCACTTAGCCGCGTTTAATTTTAAAGCCGAGCCGTGATATGAATAGGAACCTGAAGTCCCCTTTCCCCTTTGAACGATTGTATGTGCGTGCTGGGAGAAAAAACATTTCAGATTTCTTTTTTTTTTTTTTTAAGAAAATATGTTTTCATGAAATCCGGAGCATATCTATGTATTTATGGTTAAAACAAAGAGACCAATTAATCTGTTTTTTATTTAAAGCTGATTTGCTTTATTTGTTCAATCCATGAAATTCAACAGATGAAAACTGTAACAGAGATAGTTTTCCATCTCTGGAAACCACAACAGATGAAAGACGAACACAGATGATGCTGAGAATCCACTGCTCCTCTGACATGCACTCACCTCTGTCATTTCTGAAACCCTGTCGATGTTGCTACATGTTTATTTACGCAGGTTGGGTAAAGCAAGGAGATGAGGTCCACTTAGCGGATCTGCATTAGTGGGTATCGTGCGTTTGTCCTACACCAGCCATTACTGAGATGCAGTATGTTACGCATAAGGTGCCAGAATATTCTGTTTTCTTCTGTGTATGTGTCATGGCGGGGGGGAGTGTCAGAAGAATTTTTAGCACCAAATAAATAAGCAGCAAAACTTAAAGTTTTCATTTTAGTAGTATCAAGCTATAGATGATCATTTCATGTAGTATAATACCACACGTGTGGACGCAGCTATTTATTGAATGCGGATCTACAAGCTTGAAAAGGCACTGCTAATGTTAATGCTGTGCTTTAAGTGTACCTTGATATTGCTACAGACATTTCAGTTTTCTTAAACTATACAGCTACTCGCATAACTTTTTTATATGGATTTCTTTTATTATTATCATTGCTATTCTAAAGCTATCTAGAGTCACGCTGAGAAACCACAGAAACTTGATTCTAATCTGCCTTTACCAGTGCAAAATCATAAATACTAACCTTCAGGGAGGCTAATGAAATTACACTGTTGTTGCAATCTCAAGGACCTTCCTATGTTATGATATTGTACTTTTACAAGACTCTTAAGCAGTGCTGGGAGGTCAGGACAGTATCGTGTTACATTCCCTTTAACTTAAAATCCTCCACAACAAGGGTATTTGCATTCTACCCTTTACACTGAAAGAGAGCAAAGAAAAAAAGAAAAGAGGACAAGAGGCAGGTACTGTTGTCAGAAATAATCAAAATAGTCGGTGTAGCATAACAGAACTATTTATCATGACCTTAATTCTCCATGCCTCCTGCCTGGTGTGGTCAATTACAGACATGCAAAATAAGGGCAAAACTCTACTATTTTCAGAGGACAGATTTTTTTTTTTTTTAATATCAGAGTTCCTATCATTAGATTTTGTAGGATTTAATTAGTATTGTGGGTTAATGCCAGCTGCTGATTACAAGTGTACTGTAGCAATCCCATTTTGTAAAGCACAAAATGGCATTGATTAAAGAACAGCAGTATATAAAATATTAAAGTGTACTTCCAGTGTAAAACAATTACTCTAGCAATTATTATAATGTTTAAAAACTGTATTCAAATAGGTTTAAACCACTTGGGATTTCCTTCTGCAGTTGGCAAGTCAATGACTGATATAAATGCCTTAGATAAGGATCACACAATTATGAAAAAATAATCAAGATATTTTTGCTTAAGCTTTTTTAAAAAAATACATTTTACTCCCCTCCCATTTCCTGTCTATAAATCAATGAGAAAATTAAAATAACATCAAATATGTGAATACTTAGCTACTTTGCGTTTAACCTATTCTCAAACAAACACAGCATGAACAAGGAGACATCAGAATTTCCTCACTAAAATATGAAATATACATGCATTAAGTAAAAACAAACATATTATACAAAGCACTAAAAAACTAGCTGTGCTGTAAGAGTTTATAACTTCAGGCTGCTGAATTGAAGGAGGAAGGATGGAAAGAGGAATTATACTTCGGTTACAGCTGGGCGGCCAAAAAACGTAACAGTTTTGCAATGCTGTAAGTGACCCTCATCTGAAATACAGTTAAAACCTCTGCAGGGCATTGTTGGAGACAAGAAGCACTTACACAAATACTTGGTAAATACTGAAGATTTGACTATTGCATTCAGTGATGCCATGATCCAGGTTAGCGTTATAAAACCAGGTACTCTACTCCACTGTTGAAAACTACATTGTCATGTGTCTGGGCTGAAACCCACTGAGGTGAGGTACATTGCTAACTAGAAAACACGTCTGCGTTGTCTGGGTATCTGAATTCAGTGTGAAAATTTATATACGTAAGTACTCGGTCACTTGGTCGAGGTACTCGACACATTTTCACTACAAACTGCTACTGCTATAGAGCTATTAAGCTGCATCAGGGCACAGCCCTCTTCAATCCTAGTTTAAAGACAGTCCATTTAAACACTTTTCTTTTAATGAAATATTTACTGGATGGTAATATGTTAAACTGTAGAATATAGTAATCTCATTAAAGAAAGATACGAAAGTACAGTAAACGTGATTAGGTAGTAATAGGTGGTTAGCTTACACATCAGAATTTTTGATTGCTAATGCCAAGAATTAAATTATATTGGGGTGGGGTGCTTGTTTTCTAATTCCAAATTATAAAGCTGAAATAGCTAATGACCGGATACAAAAAGCATAAAATCCACCAACCCCCCAAATGTTGTAAAAAGAATTCCCTACTCTCAAGAGTAAATAAAAAATATTGCATGACAATTTGGGAGGGGGAATAACATTTACTTGAAACTGACTTTCATAACAATTTGGATTTTTTTAAGTAAAAAAATGTTTATGGAGCTATGTATTCAGAACTATTGATAGAAAGATGAAAATAAAGTGTATCAGAAAATAAATATATAGGTTCTTTAGAGCATATAAATAGGTACAATACCTTTTAGTTAAGTTACACAGAAGTAATGTAGTATTTTTCATCTACTGCCTCACAGCCTCTGACTGTTGTCAAACCACACTTTAACCTAAATCATGCAATCAGAGGTGGATGCATAACCTGTCAGTAGGATCCCGCAAAGAACACATATATTGAACTCATTTCCTTTTGTTCAAAGCTACACTGACACTTTAATACTACATAAAATAAAAAATTAATCAATTATAAACATCAAAGGATGACACAGAAGCAGCATTTAAAAATCACTGTAAGTACTGTAATAATTAAGAATCGTCACTAATCCAGAGAATGGAAATGTGAATTAAACAATGAACTTTCGTAACATTCTGAGCCTAAACACAAATGCAAAGAAAGCACTAAAAATAACATATATATAAAAATAACATATATATAAAAATATTCTTCATACAAGAGCACACACACCTGTGATTATATCAAGCATAATCAGAAAAAACATTATCCTCACTAATCTATCTGCTTTTCTTTCTAAAGTAATTATGTTCATTACAAAAAGTAATTGCAACCATATTTTATGAACTACTATTTATCAGTATGAAGTATTTCTCAGCTTTCCTCTAGAAACATATGAGTTCGGAACCCTTTCCATTTGACTTGCATGATATCGGAGAAGTAATTACATTTCTCTGCAAGCTGCTTTCACAGTGCGCAAAATTAGCTTTAGAAAAAGATAATTATAATCATTTACTTTCTGTGTCTTCTCAAGCTGATGCTATGAATTATCACAAAAAACCCCTATATGCATTTCTTATGCTATCGCTATGCACAATTCCCACAGTGTTTTTGTTTATGATACCTCCATCAAGTCCCCAACAGAACTTACTCAGTAGTCTAAGGATAAACAGACAACACAGAGATTAAAAGGAAAAGAGAAGATTTTGCGCAATTCAGAAGGATTCATTGGAACAATTATCAGGAAGTCATGATTGTACCAAGGTGAATTAGACTGTTTTTCTTTATTTCAGACTCTGTATGTTAGAGATGCTTCACCTTTACAGAGCATTTTAAAAATAGAAGTCTGTTGTGTACATTATCTTCAGTACTAAATATTGTTGAACTATTGAGAAATGAAAGCACAGGAAAACCATGAGACCAAACTTAGTAAAAACAACAAGTTCTATAGAAAAAGAAAAACTTCAGCTCACTGTGTTCTTCTTTATTAAAGTATGTCATGTATTTTATCTTTGCAAGAGTTTGATGAGTTTTTGCAAGTAAAATTCTGTTTCCTCTATACTCGCTAATAGTCATGAGAATCTGTAGTTTGCACCTTCCCATTAAAAATGTATTGTATTTTTTGAAATTATTCACCCCGCCTTTTATCCAGATCATGTCTTTGAAAGGAGGAAGTAGATAATAAATGGAATAATTCATGATTTCCCATTAAATATGAAACTTTCTTTTGCAGAGTTTAGAAAATGAAGTTCTACATAATGTACAGAAGTTGATTAGAACTTTTTTTAACCTTTTCAAGAAAAACCTTTCACATTACGCAAATGCACAGAGAAGTTTCTTTAAGAAAGGCAAAACCATTCAGTTCCCACACAATTCTGTTCTTTAGATCACTGCCTAATTACACAAAATAATATGTTTATTAGGCCTGAAATTCACAGAGATCATTCATCTGACCAAAAAGAATGTGTGCCTCTAAGAGCTAAAATCTCTTTTTGAAAGTTGTTTAATAAACATTGAATCCTGGTCATGTCAAGCAAGATTGTTAGGAATTATTCAGATGGAAAAAAATATTTAAATAATATTGTGAAAGAAATTTAAAATTTATCATCTAGTTCAGTAAGTGACTTGTGCCATCTCCCTTTCCACAATCAGCAGGGAGTTTGGGATAGAGTGCCTTAATTTAAAATTTCTTTTACTATGAAAGGATACATTTCTTTGGTTCTGATTTACCCTTTTCCATAGTTTTTAGTATTGAGAAGTGAAAAAATACCCTCATAAAATGTAAATTAGTTGACACAACGTTCCACTAGTTCTCAACCAGAGTAATGTGAACAAAAAGGTTCATAAGTGCTCACAGGTCGTATACAAAGATTGGCATCACAAGAACAGCAAAATCTTGCTAAGACCTGAACGTGAACGGAAAAGAACAGTTTAATTCTTTCTCCTTTTGCCATTCTGTCCTTTAGCTGTCTTGAGCTCTCCTCTCTCCCTCTGTCTTCACAGTGTTAGACACAGAAGAAATAGGATCAGCTCAAATCAGTGCATTGCTACAACCATGGTGCAATAGAAGACTGAAGAACAAGGGAAAAGCAGAATCTGCACCTACACGTGTCTGTCTGAGTCTGAAAGTGCCTTTGCCCAGCTTTCTAGTAACAGCAGCTGCCCTTCCTCCTTCCTTGCGTTAACCCCACACCAACAAGATAGCTTTCCTAACCCTTGGCTGTGTTCCTCTCCTGTTGCTCGAGAGCCTCACTCCACAACAGAGAAATGGTCAAATCCACCTTACAACACAAAATTCCCAAGCATAAATCACACATGTTCAAATTGGTAAGCCCCAATAACAATTTCAGGTTGTGAAAAAGAAAGCATGGCAATATGATAAGCTGTCAAAAAAGCTTCCAGTCTATTTGTTGTGTAAAAGTTCTCATAGGTCACCTGTGAAGTCACCTTATTAATTCATTTGGTGCAGGTGACAGCTACTAAAATGTTGGGATTAAGTAAAACCCCAATCAGCTATTCATGTTCAGTTTCCTTAAAGAACTGGTCCATCAAGGCAGAAGACTACAATAAGGACAAATGGAAAAGCAAATCAATCTAAAACGGAGTACCAAAACTCTCATGATTTAAATAACTTAGAAGACAAGATCAGAAGCAGCCCATTCTAATAGTAGGGCTTACTACTCTGCCATGACTATAACGAAATAAATAAAACACCCTTTAAGCTAGGCTTTCTCCTCTCCATCAGCCCACAAACCCCATTCTTTTCCCGCAGTGGACTCTCAAGATCATCCTGGTCTCTAATCAGGTGAGGAACTGGAGGACAGATAGGGTTAAATATTCAGAGACCAACTGGTAGAAGTAAGGATGTATGAAAGAAATCTTTTATTTCCACAAATTTACCTTGAGCACTAGCATTTAATCCCTCATTAATTTCCAAACATTTTTCCCCCTAACTCTGCCTTGCTGATACTGACACGGAAAACAGCAGAAACTTGTGGAGAGGGTAGTAAATAATTGTCTCTTTTACTTCTCTCACTGAAGAAAGGAAAAATAATCTGCTATCAGCTGATACAAACAGAAGATTTAAAATGGATGCCAGGTCGCTTTTGTTCTGGACTTCCAGTTTCTTGTAGAAATGCTGCCTCAGGAATTAGTGAATGCAATTCTCTAAGATTTCTACCTCATCCTTTTGACAGCTTTGAAAATTCAATAGCTCTACAGTGTGGGATTCAGAGGTAAACATACATGTCTAGACCCAAGCTGGTCACCCTAAGCTCTCTCCATAAGCAGTGGAAAGAAATAGGTGCTTCTCAAGTAAAATTCACCTTATTCTCCTGCAGTGGTCTGTATCCTAAAAGATGGGGCACAATTAATCAAATTCCTCTGGTTTAGTCAAACTTAGTGAAAAACCCTTTGCTCCTTTTGCAGAGATAGGACAAAGGTTTATGGAAGTAACAGATTGCTACTATATTCACCAATCATTACTCCTAGAGCAAAATACTATATTCCAGTTTTCAGTACACAATCTGCAAAGTAGTTTATTGATTGATCTTTCCCGTATTAGCTGGGATGGATGGTAATTGTGCTTGGGGTCACAGCCCACCTTCTGCTGAAATCTAAGCAGAACAATCAGCCCACTGTACCTCAAACGCATCTGATTGAATGCATATTCAGATAATCTTGTCTGCTACCTGAAAAGTCATATTAGAGCATGTCTTTACTGACACAAATTTATCAAGGCACAGAAAACACAAACACAAATTTTCTGCATATCTAGGTCAGACTGTGCCACCTCTGTATGATAATTCAGATGTCACCTGACTACCAGTAAGTCTTGAGTGATGACACCAGCACTCCAGCCTTTGATTGACAGAAATACATCTAGTAAAAAGGCTAATGTAATATATTTTTGTTACTACTAAACAAACCTGTTCCTCTCCACAAAAAGATTTCAGTCTCTCTTTCCAGTCTTTAACTCTTTTTTGATTATATGGTTGTCTTTGGACAATTTTCATTTGTTCATACAAATGAAAGGACTGAACTGTTACTTGATTTTTCTGGCCCTGACAAGAAGATCAGGAAACGGGAATGGCAAAACCAAATTCTGGTCCATTCTAGGCTCCAAACTCATTTGAAGATTCAACCCAGGGATCAATCTCTCAATGGAAAACACCTTACCTCACAGTTCATCAGGAACTTTTTGACTCTTAGATCAGTCATAAGGACAATTTTTATTTTTACTGCAACCCGATTTTAAGCCAATAATGAGTTGGTGAGTCAAGACCAAGAACAGAAAGTATCAGGGAAAGCACGCTGAAGGCCAGAGGAGTCAGCCAGCCTCCTCAGAAGCTTACAAAAGCCTGATTCTATGGCAAGAAAGCAATCACAGTCTGCATTAATGGGAACCTTTACTTTTTTTCCATTCCAGCTTCTTACATCAACTTCCTATTTCAAGTTAAACGTCTTAAAGACGGAAATAAATTCAATGAAAAAAAACAAAGAAATATCCTGTTTTAATATAAAGTATTATCTTTCTTAAGAACTGTTTTTTTCTACTCATATTATTACAGAGAAAAAAAAAAGAAAAACATATCCAAATTTTTCCACAGAAAAATAAGATTAGAACAGAAGGACACTTAATCGAACTCACGCATTTGCTGGAGTTTGGATCAGAGTATAGTTTTGTATAATAGAAAGATAATTGTGACCTTTTTCCTTTTTTTCCCTTCAAATATGAATTAGATACAAGATTATCTTAATTTTAAAGAATATTGTGAAGGATACTATTTTAGGAAACAGCTTTAAAGAATGTTGCATGGTTTTGAAAAATTTAATATTACCCAAACATTCCTTTATTTAGGAGGTAATAAATTTGTTAACTGTTAAATATGCACCAATTAAAAAAAAAAAAAAGTGTTTAATATTAAGCTGGAGTGTGGCTACAAGAATTTTTCTTGACAAAATAATGACTGACTTATTAAGTTAACCTCCATATTAAACAAAAGTACAGATATTTAGTTGGCAAAATAATTATAGCCTGCCCTTTTCCTTTTATAAAAAAGTACAATAATCTAATTCTAGAATGGAAACAATATTTAAAAAAACTACACAGCATATTATAAGCCATTTTTCCCAAATAAAAACATTTGTTGTCTGCTGAAGCAGACAAAGCATAACTGATTTCAGCATGATCATTTACAGATATGGCTTTGCCTTACTTTACAAATTGGTTTAAAATTACAGTTGATGCATTTATGCTTTTCTAACTAGATTAACCTAGTACTAATGTAACTGTGTAGCTGCTAGTTTGTTACTATTTGTTTGCCCTCAAATGATTGTACCAGGTTTTTTGGAGCAGCATTAGTAAATTACATACTATGGAAATTTTGTAACTGATGAACTATTACCAAAAGCCAAAATTCTGAGAATAATTAAATACACAGACCATGAATGACATATGTAGAAGATATACTTAAAGAAACTTCCACAGAAATAAATCAGAAGACATATGATAATTCAGCTTAATCACCTAAGAGGCTTTGATAACTTTGAAAAACAGCACATTACAAAACAGTAAGGAAACACTCCACTTTGGGTAGGTGTTGCAGAACAGATGATAAAATTCCGATTTTGTTGTGGATTTCCTTGCTAGTTCCACAACCTCCAGGCTCAGGGTTTGGATATAAGAAGGAAAATTGTATAGGAGGGGTTTTTGGGTTGGGTCTTTTTGTTTTGTTTGTTCTGGGTGATTTTTTTTATTAAATAGCAGTAAAAGGCCTACCTGATCAAATCAGATCTGTAAAACACACTTTGAAGCCCCAAGGCCTTCCTAAAATAGCAGTGACTTCCTGTGCAACCACAGGGAGAACACTGTCTGTCTGTAGTGTGGTGTGTGTACTGTGGAAATGCACCGGGGCTACAGTCTGAAACAGCTCACGGGCAAGACAAATCAGCTTGCAGCCATGATTGTACATGATGACCAGCACTGCACAGCTGGTGCAGAACTAGGAGGACAATAAGTAAACTTGTGTGCTTACTCCTGGAGGGCTGATACTTCTTCCTCCCTCACAGGGCAGCTACTCTGCCCTTAATTCGGGGAACATGACCTCTGTCAACACAGCATTTGCTCAGGATCTGTTCCATATAATGGTCCAGCTCATGCAGAATGACTGAATCACAGACCAGTCTTAGTTTTTTTGTCTTTAAGCATGGAATATTTAAATCAGTTATAACAGCTACACGATTAGCATGACACATGATCAAAAGTAGCTGTCCCATATCAACCATGTGTACTCACAGAGTAGTAACATGGCACTTGCCACTGCCTCACCTAACTCACTTCTCTGTCACTGTCAGGCTGCTCATCCCACAGACCATGGTAACAGAGTCTCTCCTACAGAAACAAAGGAATTAACTGAACTTTGCAAACCCTAGGGTGATACACTGAGAAGGTCCTGTCCAATCCCATCACTGAAGTAATCTTTAGTCCACCATCTTTGAACCTGATCTTAATTCCACTTAATAAAATAAGTGGGCTATGAGTTTCCTTTAAACCGCTTTCTCTCGAGATCATCAGACCAGACACGTTACAGTCTCTGTACTGACAGGCAGAACACTTATTACCTTTATCATGTCACCGCTGTAAAAGTAAAGGTGAATTGAAGATGTATCACAGGAAAACAAAGTGTGCCTGCTGGCTGAGAAATAGCACGAGTATTATACCGTACGGTTTTAGGACACTGCTAATGTTATTACTGCTCAACCCAAGTTTGGTAACTTTCTAAATTTTTAGAGAAGTTTTACACATATATTCTTAGGCTCGGAAGGGGAAAAGCAGCATGCTTGGGTTGAATTCCTGTCTGACTGATGGAAGGTTTTTATGTTGCAAGGGTGATCTTGCAATATTAATTGTTAAGGTGCCTAGAGCCCTTGTATATGCATCTTTTTATTATTTAAATATTGAAATAAATAAATCATCTCACTTAAGCAACCAGCAATCCAGATTTGTTAGAGTTCTTTCATTAATTTTGATGGTGCTGAACCCTAGATCTGTTAAAAGACTCTGGAAGAGTAAGTCAGACTTAGCCTCTTGTAACTTCTAAATGTAAATACCTCAGCTGTAAGAAGGGAAAAGTTATCTAGATTTCTTTCATTCACTGGGTTTTTAAATAACTAATGGTGTATTAAATGCTTCACCGCAGAAGTCAGCACTTGGGCTTGCCTAAATAATAATTCAAAATTACAAGAACGTGTACGTCAGTATACTAAGCTTCCACCCCAGAGGCTTAGAAAAAAAAAGAAAGACAAAAAAAATAAAAAAGAAAGCAGCATGATTTCAAATATAATTACTGACACAATCTTAACAATAATGTTACAAATGTGATATAATACTTCAGTAAATATACAAATTAGAAAACCAAGGAGTTAAATGCTTTGATATATTTAAGATCGGGAAAAATGAACCATCATTATTTAATATCAACTTCAATTTTTAAATGCCAAGTTCCACTAAAAAGGGTAGGGCCTAGGGAACTTTAAATTTAAATGATTATGATAACTAGAAACAAAGGAAACAATAAACTTATGGATGTTAAAATGCCTCGAAAAAAGCCAACTTACGCAGCGGCTTCTTGTTTTGACAGCCCTTTGATATTCTTCGCCAAATAATCATCTATGCCATCTTTGTCTTTGATCAAATGAATCCTAAATTTAAATGAAAAAAATTAAAAGAAACACTGTGAGGTGCTAACATAGACTTCTGCAGCATGTATAATACATTAACATTGCCAAGTAGAGCTAAATACTGAAATATTGACAAAGTAATATATCAGACATTCTATAAACACACAAATATTTTTTTAATTTTTTGGTCTGTAGCTATTTCAAATCTTTATTTCTGGAAGAAAACAGAGTTGATATTAGCTTTTAAGGACCTGGTTATCTGATATTTCTGTCTAAACTAGAAGAAACTGAGTATTAGCTAAATCAATAATAACTGATCAATCTACCCATATTTAAATTGTTTTCTAAACAAGAACAATTACATTTTTGCGTTATCAGTATGAACCTGAGTAGTCCAATCTATTTTGTATTTAACTTTTTCAAAATTAAAAAAAAAAGAAAATAAAAAAAAAAATCTCAAACCCAGCTCAAAATGTTTTCCTTAGTGCAATGCAGACTTTTAATACTTCCCTCAGCTTCCCAAAGTTTGAGCAGCATATTGCAAAAGCTGGTCCATTACGAGGGTAATCCTAAGGTCATTAAATAGAAAATTTCAGGATGCATGGATCTAATTTTAAAATTCGCACTTACAACATCTCACCTTTCACTTGAGTCATCATCTCTTTGCATCTCCACTCCGACACAGAAGAGATGCCTTGAATTCTAAAGGATAATATGCACTTACTGACTATTAAGGTGTATTTAAATAGATTCTGATATCCCGACTGTAGAGGATATTATCTTTATAAAGTAATGGGAATTTGTTTTTAATCTTCTTTGAAAGAGCATAAAGATTGTCTTAATCAGACAAAGATTTATCACTCCAAGATAAAAGAAATTCAACACTAGTGTTCCAAGTAAGTCTATTACGCTCCTCTTTCTCTGCCTGTGTTACACTGCTGTCTTTCCTTACAGGGATGAGAGTAAATTCTTTTCATAATGTTAGTTAATGTAAGCGTCATGCTCCTTACTGCTCTGAGAATACCAAAGACACTTCATGAAGTTAATTTAAATGAAAACAAAATAGCTAAGCAATGCGGAGGTATTTTGACATATCTGTATTTAAAACAATGTAATAGTGAAAACTTCCAGCACAAATAGGGCATTTAAATTTGTTCCAGAATTTACTACTACTGAGCTGCACCAACAGAGGCTGATGCTTCAAGCTGCACGTAACACAATCCAAATGAGTTGCTGCTGACCATGCGTAATGCACACTTCATGGATATTGCCATAAAAATTCAGTTATAATCAATACCAATATTTAATAAATTTCAAAATTTTCAAACCAAATTAGCCACAATTTAGGAAGATACATCATGTCATTAGGATAACGGAGTAATTATTTCATATTTTAAATGGACAAATGTATTGTATATTTAAAACATAACACAAAATACAATAGGTTCATATGAGGTAATAGAAAAATTGAAAAATAGTATCTCTGGGCGATTAAATAGGAAGTACTCAGTAGACAACACAAAATGCCCTGGCTGACCTTTGTATTTTAAGACTGCAAAAAATGAGCATCCTGCACATCAGCAGTGCATAGAGAACACACCAGATATGGAGGTGTGGAGGTAGGGTCCAAACCCCTGAACTGGTGTCAAATGCAACAGGCAAATTCATAGGCATCACTATCAGCCTGCTGCAATTTAATCTACCCTGCAGTTAAAAATAATCTCAAACTGGAAAAAAGGAAAGCCTGATGTCTTTGAATTATCTTCTCAAAGGTATTTTAATGAAATACAATCAGGGGAAAAGCCCCTGGACTTACATACAATTTAAAATGCCACATGCTTTATAGTCAAGGTATAAATTTCTGTGTTCTCTAACTTACAGACAAATACAGCCGAGGGGAGAAAACCAAAACCAAGAACTTGCAAACCAATTGCTGTTTACATAAATTCTGCAATACCCTGTATTGGACTGATGCAACTACAAACACGATCATCCATCATAAAGAATTTAAGTTACAAAAGATAATAAATACTTATCTCATCCTGGCTGTGATTATCAATGATGTTAATGTAGTAGTAACACAGAAAAGGCAGGCAGAGGGTACGTACGGAAAAATACACAGTAGAAAATTCCATCAACTCAAATAATCATTTTTAAAAATGGCTTGTTAAAATCAATGAGAATTAATTAATGTAGAATAACTGTGATCTGGAATGGACAATGTTTCTTAACAGAGAAATGAGGCGAGGATGGCACTGGCTGAGAAGCATTGTTTCTTTTCTTCCAGAAGTTGTCACTTGCTTTTTCCAAACTGTTTTAGCCTGATTTCTCCAGCATTTCCATGATAACCCACTATAAGTCATAAATAGTTTATAAAAAAGTCTACTTCACCTGTAAATTAGCTCCTATTTAATTTAAAATCACTGACTTACTGAAGACAAATATATTTTAATCGAATGGACGCCTATCCCAGAGTTAACATTTTACCCCACGCATTCCTACAAATGTTTCTGATACTAGTCTATGCAGCAGAAAAATAGCTACTGGTCTTTTTCTAGAAACAAACTTCATGATAAATACACCTAGCTTTTTAATCAAATAACAGACCAAAGTTGTACAAAGGACCAAATTGATTCTCACATAAATTTCTAACCCCACCACCTATTCTGTTAACTCAGACTCCAGTTTTCTCAAAATTTTCTGCTGAAGAAAAAACAGAGCTCTAATCACTAGGCATCTACAGCACGATCTGGGCATCTACAGAACATGGCTCCAGCCATAAAAGATTTTAAAAAAATACGTAATTGTGAGACATCACTGCACGTCCTTGTTCTGTCAGTGAGTGAGAGGACACTTATCAGCGTGAGACCTCAGAAAGACAGTCCAAGGATATCATGTTTCTAGACCCTTACTGCTTTTAGACACGGACATGCAGCTGCAGAACTCTGAGATGCCCCAGACCTTTCAGCCAAAGGCTAAGGGGAATGCTAGGATTGCGGGGGAAATAAGTAAAGAAAGGAAAAAGAAGAGGAGGAAGAAGAAAATAACCACATTTTTTCTGAAATGATCTGAAATGAAAGCAATTCCAGTAAAAAGAGGATAGTAGGGTAGAGTAGTAATTGAGAGACCAGTACGCACTGGGGGAGACAGGAATGTATGGGTACCGGTAAGTAAGAGGAGGAATGAGTGCTACAGAATGGAAAGCCATGTAGGCATGTGCAAGAAGATGGCTTGAAAGTATAACAGCACTATTGTTAACTCTGTTAACAACAGCTAACTGTACAGTTAAGTACAGGATAATGTTTTTCAAGCCAGTTTTACTCACTATACTTTGCAAAACACAAAAATGTTTTGTGCCTGAATTAAAAAATAACTAGGGTTTTTTAATTCAAAAAGTAAATTTTCAATGACCTACACTTGTATCAGTGCTAAATGGAAATAACTTCCTATGGCTTTTGAAGGTGTTTTGAAAAACTAGGATGAAATACCTACCATAAGGAGAACACATTTCCTATTTCTCTTTTTTTTCCTTTTAATTATGAGACATCCCTAAGAGAGAATTTCCTTGCCTCTGATTTTTGCAAAAAAGCAAACATAATTTGTCACCTCGGCATAGCTGATTGAAGCTATTCACATTAAAAGAGATATTCTGAAAGAAAAGAGGTACATACCTGGCAAAGTCTAATGAGGGGCAAACAGTCTGCTGTATGAACCTGGGATGCTCCCCTGGGCTTTGTAGGATCGCTTGGGGCAACACATTCATTTTAACTAAAACAAACAAACAAATCAAATGTTACTTGAAAAAATGTCTTCACAGTGATGCAGTTTCTTATCCTTCTTGTGCTGCTTCTCAACCAACTCTCTTTTATTTCCAGTGCATTAGGTGTAAAACCTATCCCAGTTCCACACAAATCTTTTCAGGTCTCAGTATTACTTCAGCAGG
>NW_010430635.1:14893-18206 GCF_000710305.1 Buceros rhinoceros silvestris
CAGGACATAATGCGTAGGAATGGTCACAATCTGACTTTCAATGGTTTTCTGTCTTTTGATTTGCACAGGGACATCTGATTCAGGAACCTTACTCTCATGCGATTCCCTGTGCTTCCTCAAGCTATCTTGGTCCAAGTATTAATAATATCTTAAGTTAATACATAAGGTGAAGAACTGATTGAACGTGCAGTGTGCAATGCAACAACAAGCACTGCATTAATGTTCCAAATAATACGTAACTGTAATAGTAACAATCCTTTGAATAAAAAATGTGAGTAATGCTGTACTTACAACACAGGGTTTTACTTGAAACAAAAGCCGAAAGCCCCACAGTGATGTAGAATCGTCTAGCTTGTCATTTTGAAGTACATAAATGCTAATAGGACTTTTTTCTCATATAGAGCTACTGTGTTTTTTCCCCAAGTATTCAGTCTACACTTCCTACCATTAAAGTTTCAGCTGCCAGTTCCTTCATTTTGCATGTCTGTGATCTGAGGACATTAGCAGCAGGAGCACCCTTACTTTTAAATTTGGTTTAACGTAGGTATTGCATGCCCTGCTGGTAGGCCTCAAGGCACAAACTTTTAATAGGGATAGGGAAACAGAATATAATAGGAGGGGGGAAGAAGTTAACTATTTGCTACATTTAGTAAAAGAAAATTTATTTTACAGGAAATAAATGTTAGATATGAATCAACTTGATACTGAATGATCAGCATCAGACTAGCAGATATTTTATATATTAGCATTTCTGGGATCAAAAGCCATTCCATTGATGCAGTATTTTGCTACAGTTAGAGTATTTTTAAAAATTGCGTTACCTAGAATGGAATAACAAAGACAATTATAGATTGAAAAGATGACGGGATACAATATTTCTTCTAAGTCATTCTTTTAGGGCTTAGAACTAATTTGTTACAGAAACAAAATTATTTATAAATAAACTAATCTACAGTAAGAGGCAGCAACATTTTACACAAGTGTGTCACGGAAAAAAATCAAGAGAATAAAAACTCCTGGGTAATTCATCACTATAAAAATTATACTTCTTCCGGAAAATGACAGGTTTGTATCCAGAAGCAATATAGAAACAAAAATCTCTTTTTAGGAAGATGCTATGCGGTGAGAAACGGAAATTAAACTTTGGAACAACAATATGGAAGCCCAGAGAAGATGCAAAGCTTTCTACAAGCCTCTTAGTTTTGAGGTATTAGGTGAGAAAAAGCAAACGTGTCTTAATGGCAGCTGTTGAATTTGGCAAGGCAGGAGAGCTGGCATCACAGCTGTGGGGCAGAAAAGCACGCGTAAGCAGGTGACAGGAGACCCTTGAAAGCCCTAGTAGAGGCACTGCAACCCTGAAAAGCTATTGGTGTACTTTGCAGCACGTCAGAGGTCTCAGGCGCCAGTTTGCACCCACATGGGACCTGTCTGGAGCATACAACTCCTTGTTGGGCCACATGCTCTGGGTTCCCACCCCACAGAAATCACGTATAAGATGGACTGGCATGCACACAGGTCTCCCACTAACATGAGGCACATAAGCAAAGATTATTCTGAGCTCATTACTGCCTCACCAGGACCAAAACTATTGCCCTGGCTCCCTGTTTCAAACTCAAAGCTTGGGAATGAAAAAGAAACCAAAACTGCTTCATAATAATGTCAATTTAATTTCTATTTTAGAGGTGGGAGGTAGGTTTCACAGTGAAAGGCATGGTGTTTTCCCCTCATTTCCAAGGTAACTGTGACCTTTGCAGAAAAATTAAAACCACAGAGACACACAACAGAAGGTATCAGCAACACATGCTTCTGAAACGTGCTACTCCAGTCATGTAAATTTTGTTGCTGATCATTTAAAGACTGATAACACCTTTACAACTTACTCCAAGCTACATCTCATTGACTTAATCAAACACCCACAGAATTCAGCAAAAGACAAGGCAGTGCAGTGTGTTTCTAAAGAAGTGCTGTATTTAATCACACGATCAAGGGAATCTCCCTACAGGCTAAAATCCCTCCAACATGCATTGAAGCTACAGGTGAAACACCAGCTGATTGTAATGGTCTTTCCCAGTACTTTTTAAGGAACCTGCTCGCCAGCACCTAGGTCTTCCCACGTGTTTTCTGAGGCATGCCTATACCTAACTGGAGGGTGAGGATTTCCCAGAAAGGGAAGCAGCCTAGGAAGTAGGCATGGCTACAACCAGCTGCCTTTGTGGTTGTGTTTGCTGCTACTTGGCACCTCAGGATGTCAGAGTGTGACGGGACAGACTTGTAGTCACACCACTTTATTACACTGAAAGTGCTGATATGATTGATTAAAAAAACCCAACAAATGTTAAAAATCTATTGCCAGCATGATATTTCAAGTAACCTGGATGATGTCATGACCCCAAACAGAACTTGGTTTTGCAGTGTTCATCCCATATGCTGAACCTCCTCTGATCTTGCGGCTATGCAGCCCCAGCTGTGGGAATACAGCGGCCCTTTGCTGCTCCCTGGCCTTCACGGACCACCTGCCAGGTACAGGGTTTTTTGCCCCTTCACCTGTTAACCACCTGTAGCAGGACATTCTGCCTAGGTGTGGGTGAAGAACATCATTGTCTCAAGCTTCGCCCTACTTGTATGAGTCTTCTGGTGGAAAACTACCAGACGTGGTGGAAGGTCACGCTGCCCTTAGTGTGGAAGGATGCTGAGGATTGAGCCTGACTCAGCAACACCAAGAATAAGTATTACAGGGTAGGATGTATGAGCAGATGTTTCTGGAAAGAGGAACAAATGGATGATAAAGAAGAATAGAGTTTTGCTGGGCAAGAGTTTTGGCTTAGACACAAATGACTGACGGTCCTTCACTTTATACTATAAAAGCCCAGTCCCATTTTTGAACAGCAGAGATTCTAACAGCACCCAGGAACGTGTTCGGGTACTTCTCCCTTGAGAGGGCACCCCTCTGACGGTTACCCCTCAAGGCTGAGCAGGAGGGAGCTGCCCACAGTCGCTGACATGGGTGAGTAACATCAATCGCTATAAAATAACTACTTACCAAGCTAGATTTGACCTACTGATTTAGTAAATGATAAATACAATCAATAACAGCTATAACATTTATACCGATTAATATCCTTTAGCCTAATTACACCATTATCAATTGCAATAAAGTTTTAACTCTGTTTATATATACATAGAGAGTTTGCCATCCTTTAACCCCGCGGGTGGGCCACCACCCCCATACGCCACAAACTCTCAACCCTTGGCCCTGGTACTGCCTCAGCATCTTAAAAAAAAAAATATATATATATATATATACACATATTAG
>NW_010430636.1:0-798 GCF_000710305.1 Buceros rhinoceros silvestris
ACCCCAAACCGAGGGGACGCGGCACTGCCGGGCTGCGCGCGCACGCGCCCCTCATACATGCACACGCGTGCATGCTCACACGTGCGCGCACAGGTGCACGCACATACGTGCACATACATGCACATGCCTGCGCAAGCACATGCACATGCCCTTACACGCAAGTCACGCACGTGTGCCCACACACACGCTCAGACACACGCCCCAGCACACACAGACATGGACATACGCACACCAGGATACGCACATGCATGACCACAGGCACTTTCAAACACACGCACAAACACGTGTGTACTCATGCGCACACACGTGCATACATGGACATACGCACATGCACACACATGAAAACATGTGTTCACATGCACAATCACACATGCATTCACACACATGCACATGCATGTGTATCCACGCACACGCGTGCGCACATGCATTCACACACATGCACACGCGTGTATACACAAGGACTAACACATACACACATGCACACGCACACCCGAGCACATGCACACACACGCACACTCACATGAGCACACGCGCGCACACATGCACACCCACATGCACACTCACAGGAGCACATGCACACCCACACGCACACACACCCGAGCACTCACACACCCGAGCACTCGCACACACATGCACACGCACACACATGCACACACACACACTCACATGCACATGCACACCCACATGCACACCCACACGTGCACACCCACACGTGCACACACACACATGCACACGCACACACACACGCACACACACACATACACATGCACACACACACATGCACACACACACGTGCAC
>NW_010430637.1:0-12679 GCF_000710305.1 Buceros rhinoceros silvestris
GGGGAGGCAGAGGAGCTTTATGAAATGCTGTTATGGAACAGCGCGAAACTTGGAGTGGGCTTTTCAGCTCAACTCTTTGTAAATTAACTAATACTGTTTTAGCGGTGAAGAAAAAGCAGGAAATGTAGGAAATTCCACAGTTACAGCAAATGTAGTGTGCTCCAAGCGCCATTCGTGTCCAGGCACTCACTGACGTCGTCCACTAACACTCCCCTTAACTACGTGCACCTTTTTAGGCCACCCGTGTTTCCCAACTCAGAGATGAATAGTGATGTGGTTAAACCAGGAGTGCTCTCTTGTGGTACAAACGGTAAACAGCCACAGAGGAAAACGATGTTGAAAGGCGCCTTCCAAGGGGTGAGGGTGCAACGGGCTGTCTGTTACGCAAAAGTGCACAGTATTACTGTTGCAGCCCACCCATGCCTTACAAATTAGCAGTAGTTCTTGCTACTGGGCTAAAATAAACAGGTAATGACATTTCTATCACTGAGTAGCTCAGTCTTTGTTATTTAGAAAAGTACTCTCACTTTAAAACTATTTAAAATGTATTAAATCCAGTATTTCCTACTCTATGCCCCTTTGGGACTTTGGATTTGGTGACGAACTTGTCCAAAGAAGACACTAGGGCCTTGGGAAAGGTACCTACAGGTACAAATGTTGGGGGGTGGTGTGGGGCATAGGAGGATGCTTTCATTTTGAGCTTTGCTACCTGTTTGCTTGACAGTGACTTTGACAGCCTAGAGGATAAGCACAGTGAGAAATGCTGACTGTGCTGTTCGCTCTGCTTGCCTGAAGGCTAAATATGGTGCCGTTTTAACTATGCGTTAATGACATGCCTGTAAAGCTGTGTTCTTCATCAACTAATGTGGCAAGTCCTGACATTTTCCCAGCATGAGCACTGTGTTGTAGAAGAGAGTCGCTGAGATTGACTTTGCATGTGTTTGGGTTAGTTTCGTTCTGTCCTGAGACTGTTTCTCTGTCTCTGTACGTCATTCTTAGCTATTCTGGCCCAAGGCACTGTGCTTTTTTGTGAGGGTGTTCTGTGGAGATTACAGAATTTGGTAAGAAATTCCAGCAGTGGTACAACTGTTGTTGGGAGGCCATCAATGAAACCCGTGAGATTGGCTACATGGAATAATATCTGCATGCTATGGTTTCCTGGGTTGCTTTGCCGATACAAGCGTGTGTGACTCCACCTACAACATCGTGGTGTCTGGCAGAAATTTCTAAAATTCAGCATTTTTTTTTTTGCCTATTACTTATTTACTTGCTTTTTAGAACATTCCACACATGTTGCTTCTGCCTGCCTGTAAATCTTTGCCCTGAGTTTGTGCTGAGATCCTGAGATGGCCCGAGCTTTGTGGCAGAGTGCACAGGACTGCCCCCACACACGGAGCTCTGCCCACACACCGAGGGCAACTTCTAAGATTATAGTAAGACATGTAAACAAAAAGCATCGAAGTTGTTGAGGGGATGGATGTGCTACTGCACGAAGTTGACTGCGGAGGGCAGTCAAGCACACAGGAAAGACACGGGCGGACAGCAACGCGGCGCTGCTGGGGCGGAAAGGTTCTGGGAGCAGAAAGGTGTTGATAGCTCAGGCTTGGGATGTAGGACCCGCAGCTGGCGACGGGAAGTCAAACCCTTCCCGATGGGGACATCTCAGCTGCTAGTGCGTCTCTGTGAACATCTGTGTTGTAAAACTGGCTTTAGTGGCCAAAAGCAGCCAGGTGAGGTCAGAGACCATGTCATGTTATGTTTTCTGGCACACTCCAGTGAAGGCTGCCCACACTGTGTCATCTTAGGCAGAGGAAGGGTAGCTGGCTTACTCTTCTGTCTCTTAGTCAGAAAACCAGCTAGCCCAGCATGTGGCCTGCCAGAAGGGGCTAGTCTTTGTGTGTGACAGCAGCCTTGACTTGCTGCCAGCCTTGTTGACAAGTAGCTCTACCAGCTCTGGGCATCTTTACAGCCTTGGACTTGAAAGTGAATTAGTTAATGAAGAGGACTGCCTGCTCAGACCTTTTGAGTGGGTGGACTTTCAGCGATTCCATTTCTAATCCAGGCAGTGTCTTTGACCTGACGTTTTAAAAAAGGCTGTTTCTCTTGACAGTGAGGAGTCTGGAGTATTTAACAATCTGAATATAGTACCAGTTTTCAAAATTTAAAGCCAGAACTCCTGTAGCATTATCTAGCATCCTGTAGCATTTGGCCAGCACAGTCCATTAAACTTTGTTCCTCTGAATTGACCTCAGTAACTTGCACTTACTTGAAACATACTTTGCAAGAGCCATTTTATCTTACTTTGAAAGATGTCAGAAGACTGGGAATCCACTCATTTCAATGATTAGTCTTTCTTATGTTTCTTAGGTGTTGTTTTTATGTATGTAAAAACTAATTTCAAGGGAGTAATTTTCCAGAGTCTAGCTGAAAAGCTTGCTCTATCATATTTTGCAAAATGTTTGCATTTACGCCTTCGTATTGTGGACCAGTAGGTTAGCGGTCTTTGTGGCTTCAACACTGGAAATGTTATTTGCATTTATTGGTAAGTATAATCTAAATTAGAAACTAAATCCCAAACAGTGTTACGTGAATTATCGAAAAAATGTAGAACCAATTTACTTTGCCAAGTTCACAGGATATAAAACTATTTCTGCATGCTTTACTTCACCGTAAGTAAAGTTACTTCACAAAAACTTCTGAGATTTCTACTTTTTTCCTATTCTTTTCTCTTAATCAGTGCCACAAAGTGACTGAATGAAGACCTGGCATGCTCTTATAAATTGGCAACTCTCAAGAGCGTACTACACAGCAATATATCACCAAGGCTGAGTGCAGACAGACAGTTCAGGCAGCTTTGGCCATGCTTACTAGAAACTGGATTTAGATTTATAATTTGGAACACTTATCTCTGTTGTGACAGGATTAACACAGCTCCACATTCTTTCTCAGGCCTTTCCTATTCTAGAGAACATGCATATATTGGTAGCTAGCAATCAGCACGGCTGCCATCATGATGACAAGGCTCTGTAAGAGTTTGAAGATGAGTTAATCTAGCTTCACCGTGCTTCAGGCTGCACAGATTGTTAAACTGAGTCTTTTTGTAGTAGTCAAAGCCATAGAAAAGAGAGGGAAAGCATAATCTTAAAAGCAAGTTGGAAAGAAAACCAAAGCGTGTTCCTTCACAACTGCATAGAAATATTTTTTCTTTCAATTGTATCGGTTTAGATTTCAAATTAGGTTGGTAACTAAAGACGCAAGTACCTTTTAAGAATCTTAGATCAAAAGAGATGTTTGCTATGAGATCAACAGGTAAGGTTACTAACCATACAGTAACATGAAAACGGGACATGTGATCCTCTTTGAAATTTCAAAGACAACCAGATTCGTTTTAAAAAAAGTTTTTTTCACTGAAGTGGTGTTCATAGGGTCCTGAGGTCTCCACAGTGACTGGGTATGTAAACTGAGATGGGTTTGTTCTGCTGAAAACAGTAAAATGGATCTGTGCATTCTTCCCGAGTAATCTCTGAGACACAGATGGCTCCTCTCACATACCGTTTATTTCAGAACACACTCTCTTAGATTTTCACATACTAAATTTTCTGTTGTACCTAACACTGGAGAAAACTTGTTTCCCCCTTCAGTTTAGAAACATTTGCTATCTCTAACTTAGAGATATTGACTATCTCACTTTCATCAGGAAGTACAAAGGGTATTTGCCAGGTAGTCTGCCTCTTTTGTTTGGTGTTCTTGGTAGATGCCAGAGACTAGATAGAGAAATGTTAGCTCTTCTGTGTCTTTTAAAATTCTTTTTTAAAAAAAAGGGGGGGGAGGAGGGGGCATTAGTCTAATTCAAACCCACCTTTATGGTGTGAGTCAGTCTACTGGAGTCAGTGATGTGACTTGTGTAAACAGCAACCTTCTGTGTAAGTAATGATTAAGAGATTGGGCTTCCTCTAGGAAGTTACTTGGAAATGAACTGCAGCCAACTTGAAACTGGATTTGAAGCTGGTATAAAAGAGATGAGCTGCAATCAGTGAAAGTTACCTAAGGAGATGAACTTAGCAGTAAAACATTTTTAATCAGGGTTAAATGACATAATGCTGTAATGAAACTACTGCAAGCAGTGACTCCTAATGTAACTAGTTAACGTGTGACCGTTCCTCTGTCATTTTTCCTTTTTAATGGAGCGTTAAGTAATTTCACTTTAATATTTTAGTTCTAAGACTAGAGAAGCTAAGGATGAGGATGGTCTTTAAAAGTCATGTTGCATTTTGACAAGCATTAAAGTTTTGAGGTTAATGGTCAAGATTTTCAGCAGATTTCCATACTTACGAAAAAATGTGAAGAGTAATGAAATGCACATAAGGAGAAACAGGGGTATAGTAATTTTGTTTGTTGTTGTAATGAATATCCTTTGTGACTTGGAAGTAAATAAACCTTTGCACATATCTCTACTGTATCCTTCTTATATGTAAATGGATTCCTTGGATATTTGATAATACTGATCCTCTTCTATCACATTTTTAATCAAAATTGGGAGCATAGTTCAAGTCATAATTCAAGATCCCAGATAAATACTTTATTCTTTGCACAGATTAGAAACTAAGTAGTACCTATAAGCTATAAAGTATGATTTTCTCATTGATTTTATTACAAATTCTGTTTGTACATTTTAGAGATTAATTTACATCAGAGTTGTATATGCTCATCCTAACACTATCGCTATTTTTTCCTGTTATTAAAAAGGAACAGAAAGGTGAAACAGACTTTTTTTATCATTATGCACTTCAGCCAGCATTGCATTAATAAGCCTTTCTAAATAGACAGCCTAAGCTCACCACTTTGAAGTCAGGTTGCACAGAGAGCTTAAATTTTGATCGCAAAATTTGAATTTTACAGTTCTGTGAGGTTTTTTTACTGACGTCTGCTGGAAGTCAGTAGCTTTAGTCCTACTAAAAATATTTTGTGAACTTCTCTGATGGCTTTCTTTCATTGTGTCAGTTACCTTTAAAAAGTGAAAGAGTAAAAAGTAACATCCATTTGATATCTCAGTTTATAAAGGTTGGATTTATGCTACAAGTACTTGGTGGAATATTTTAATTGGATATATACAGTAGGTATTTGACAGGATTCTTTTTTGTAAAAAATGTTTTCATCATTTGGGGAGGCTATTTAATAATTCTGAATGTACCTTGCAAGGATAAATTACATGTGACCAGACAGCCTTGGTCATATTGGTCGTGTTGCAAAACCTGAGTAGTTTAGACTATTCAAAACTCTTATTATAGACAGCATTATAGATGGAGTGATTCAAACAGGCCGAGGGAGTTAGTCTGCAGCCAACTATCAGCATTTTGATGCCTTGTTCTGTCCCTTAACCACTTCATGTAAATGCATGTGTATTTTGATACATAAAATTTGGTAGCTGGTATCACTTCTTGTTTCTCTCTGAAAGAATTCCTAACTCTCTATTTCTGCTTCCTATTTTGAAAGACACTGCCTTAGGTTCCAAGTTCTTCACATGCATGATAGTAAACACAGGAGTACAGTGTTGGGAAAAAGGAAGGGTTTCCAATTACTTCACTGTTCTTGAGGGTCTGTTGGGACCAGCTAACACATCTTTTATCTTGTTTCTCAGTTAATGAACAAGTCATGTCAATAGACACAGTATTCTAGCTCTGAGTAGTTTTTTTCCTTCATGTCTGGAATAGGAATGCTGTGATGGAAAAGCTAACTGCAGTACAAAAAAAGCCAGTGCAGATCTAGCAAAGAAATGGGGTCACTAGGAAGTGGGTGGGAAGCACATTTAGTTACAGCCACATGGGTGGGGATGTTATTTGGGAGATGAGAAGGAATAGGACTGACAAGGGAGGTTAGAGTGATATAGTTCTTTGAAGAGGGAGGAGAATACTCCAGACAACTTGTCTCCAGTCCCAGCAGACTAGCCTTAAGGCCAAATTTACCCATCTTTTGGTGACTAGTTGTCGTAATCAAGTTTGGCAGACTATGATGTTGAGATTTGTTGTATTTCTATAGTATCATGTGGGCGTGTTAGTATTCTGGCAGCACAAGAAAAAGATACAGTCCTTGTCCTAAAAACATCTGCAGTTCAGAGGTGTAATCCTCTTGGGTGCTGAGAGTTCACAAGTGATTCTGGAGCTGATCATTCATAGGGTATCTGCCAGTTACACCAACAGCATGGGTGAGGAAGATGACAGAGACTTTCTTACAAAGGAAGGGAGACAGGGAACGAGATGGCAGGGAGTCTGAGGGAAAGGTAAAGTAATGCAGTCTGTAAACCTGACTGTACTGAACATAAAATACCGCTACATTTAAATGAAGTTGACTTATCTTAGGGATGCTGCAGCAAGCAAGGGCTTGCCAGACTGAACTGCGCTCAGTAATCCTCTGCAGGCCCAAGCTGGATTTCAGGAGGATATTTTATGCACAATTTTTTGATGTTTCTTGAGGGAGGGTTTTAATGAAGACAGGTTTCTTGCTGCATGGGGTCCTGTGCAGCTTTTCTACTCGGTGTTTAAAGGGGTAATCTATGTGTTAGGTGTATGATAATCTATGTGTTAGGCTTATTAGAAGAGGAAATCCTATTCCAGCCTGCTCGTGCGCTGGTGCGGACTCTACCCTGCTGATTTGCCCTTCCCTGTGGCCATCCTAACTCTTTACAGGCTCAGGCTGTCCAAACTCTACAGCAGTGTTCTGTGTGGCTGTATGAAGCAGATCTGGTCCACGGAAGAGAGGTTTCCCTCCACCAGAGCGGGAGCCATTGTATTGTGTGAGAGTGGGAGCACTAATCACTGCCTACCCAGCAAGTCAGTGCTATCCTACATCCATCTCCTAAGACTTTTTTCTCCCTTCTAGAAGTCCACTGGGCTACCATTTAATAAAAGACTCAAAGTTTGCAAATGCTTTGGAATCAGTTTTACCTAGGGTCCTATTTCCTTAAATATTAAAGCAGTCTTCTCTTTGAAAGGGATGACAGTTTCTTTCAAGATTGTAACAGGACTCAAAAACTCACCAACAGGCATCATAATGACAGTACAAGAAAGGAACCGTTTTCAGGTTCAGACAACAGATTACCATTACAACTCCGAAATGAGATGTTGGAATTTGATAGATAATTCTATGAGAATGCAAGCTCAGTGATGATCGGAAAAGCAAAGGAGATCTTAGGAGCTATTAGGAAAGCAATGAAGAATAAAGTATTATCATAATACTTAGAACATTGTGATTCCTCTACATCTTAAATTCTGAGACTCATTTTAGTCTTCCTATCTCAGAAAGGATACAGTAGAACCAGAAGAGGCTCTGAAAAGGGCAATGTGAATGATCAAAGGCATGGAGCAGTTACCATAGGACGAGTAATCATGGACCAGCTACTATGAGTAAGCTGAGAGAGATTCATCAGTCTGGAAAAGAGGTGGCTGAAGGGTAAAGGTGCTGGATTGCATGAAAAAATGGACAGTATGAACAACTGGAATCAGTGAAGGACATTCTACATTCTTGTGTGGGAGGCAGCCAGAACCAACTGATTCTAGCAGGCAACATGTTATGAACATGTAAAAGTAAGTGTTAGTTCATACAATACACGGTTAAGTCCTACTCAGGACTTTGCTTTCAAGCTAACATCTTACATATGTTCAGAAAAAGACTAAATAAATTGACAAAATAGAAGCACATTGTGTTTTCTGTGTACTTAGTAACTGTCATCTATGTCAGGAATTCTTTGGGCTGAAAATGACAGAGGTCATCATCATCACTAGGCAAAAGTGCCAGTATGTTGCTGACTGAACTGGTTATAGGTACCTACCTTCTCTAGACAGGTATCCATTTTTGGCCATTGCTGAAGAGTTAAATATCAGGGTAGACAGACATTTGTCCTTAGCAAGTATGGCCCTTTTTTATAATTACCGTAGATTTCAGATAATTACAATCAGTGCCATGAATTATTTTAAGGGTTAAATATAGAAAAACTTAAGTGTGAGTTTATTAAAAATATACATGAAATGGGCCTAATGCCTTTTCCACCTTGAAATCTATAGAATCTAAAGGGAACTGCATCAGAGCAAGTCTGATATGTCTCAAGACTGGTATGTAGAACTGGTATATTCTAATGGGAACTGGGTCAGAGTAAGACTGGTATGTCTCAAAAGTGTACGGTGTTTTCAGAAATATTGTCTTCTTCCACCTTCAAGTGTTAGAAACAACATTCATTTCAGGTAGAAAAAAAAGCTAGAACAATGCTTTGGCATAATAAAGGTGTTTACTGTAAGGGAGAGCTCAGTGGTGCGGCTGACAGATCTCTCAAGTGCCAGTTCTGGACTGGGGAATGGATGCTCTTAGAAAGCACGGATTATTATAAATTCCGCCCTCCTTTTGCTCAGGGTGCCAAATGTGCCTCCACCCTGCTTGCTCTAATCATGGAAGTGTGCATGTCTGGCTACTGAGTTATTTTCAAAACAAATCAGGCTTCTGTAAATCCTTCTTTCCCTGAAGAGCAGATGAGAGCACAGCTATCACTTAGCTGCTCATGCTCTTTGGAGGGTTCCTGGGTGCACCTGGCTATGGCAGTACTGTACATAGGGAGAAATCTCTGTGGAAGAGAATCAACATCTTTTTACTGAATTCCAGGGTTTTCCACTTGAATGTGAAATTTCTTTGCACTTATCCAGGGTTGCTCTGTAGCATTTTTATTTCAGTGATGTAAGAGCCACCTTTTACTGCCAAGCCCACAATTAAAGCAATGTTGGCTAGTAAGTAATGGGCTAGGAAAGGTTTACCAAAAGATAATGAAAGATGCACTCCAGATAAGCAGGGCATGGGCATCCTTTTTATGAGGTGTTAATGTCTGAAGACCAGCTAGTGAAACTGATTTTGCATCCTTCAGGATGAAAGTTCTACTTAAACATGAGTAGCATTGCACTGCCCTAGAAAATGTTTGATGTAGGGGTTTCTAAAAGGCTGTGCTTGTCCCCAGGCAGGCATCTGGTAAGAAGGCTCATGCTGGGTAGTTCAGCATCCCATTCATGCTAGTATGATGTTGGGGTCACCTTTGCAACTCCTAACACTAGGGCTGATCTGGAGGGAGAGAGGAGAGGAGTTTCTGATGCCCTGGTCTGGACTAGGACTGTCAAACCTTTTTTGATAGCCATTTTGAAGAGCACTGTGGCTAGTCTAACAACTGTGTTGTCCCCTCCCAAATGTCCTTTACATACATATCTTTCATTTTTGTTGTATTTTCAGTATATTCCACATGTGACTTGGATTCCTCTGTAGATGCACTTATACCACAATATAGCATAAAGAGACAATGGCAGAGTACCCTATGCTGAAATTTCACTCTACTGAAATGTATAGCAAAATTTCATGGATTTTGGTGGAAGCCTGAAGACAACCTATGAACTGAAGAGATGCTGGTTTTGTTAAGCGAGCTGCATTGGGTGTTTCTGCTTCTTTCCCCACCATTTCACCCTGTTTGTGAAATGGGTAACAAATACGGGGGGAATACTATTTTCCTGATACAGTTTAGAGAAGAGATGGGGGAGCTCACAAAACAGTCGTTTAGATTATGACTGACATGCAACAGCATGATGATGCCAAGAGAACTTGGGCAGCAAGGGCTGGTCAGTGTTGTTGCCTGGATTAGTGTAATGGTCAAACTGTAGCTGTAGCAGAAATTAGCTCTTACATCAGGCCAAGTCTGTATCTCTCAGCAGAAGAGAAGGGGGAGGCAAAGATTGCCATCTTCTTTCCTGGAATCTCACTTAAACTTGCAATCTAAGTCTCTGTCAATTAGCATTGCAAAGAAAATCTGTGAAAATGAAGGGTGTAAAGAGGCTGCCAGGCAGAGTGCCTGAAACAATAACTCCAGGAAGTGTGAACTGCTCTCTCCATGGCCAGAAGTTGTTAACAAAAGCCTGGTCTATTTGACCTAGCTAGTAGTGATGGACAGTCACTATGAGCTAGCAGTGCAAGTCCCTGCAAGCCTCTGCTGACGACTCCTTATCTCTTCTGCACTGTCTGTGCCTATAAGGTGTGTGTGCGTTGGAGGGGGTGGCTTCCCTGTCCTTTTGAGACCAATTAGGCTGCCTGCAGGGTCAGCTTTGTGCTTTAGTTATTCCTATGAGATGATTTCTGCTATGAAAATTTCAAATCCAGGAAGAAGAAATGACAGCATTTGTTCTAACGTTCCCTGTGGCCAGGCTGAATACGTAAGCTCTCTTTATACCCTACAAACATTGTTGGTATCCTTGATAAAGCTTATTATGCACCACACTACAACACTTGTATTGAAATTGTAGAGAAAGGCCATATACTACTCCATACATTCTTGTGCTAGTTTAAATTGGGGCTCCCCAACTCTCTTTTACCCTGTGCTCCTGTGCATCCCCATCCCATGCTGGTGCCTGAATTAAGCTAAGCTTGCCAAAAATGAACCTGGCCAAAAAAAAAAAAAGGTCATCAGTTCTTTGGAAGAAGTAGCTCTGTGAGTTGGCTCATTTCCTAGTCAAGTGTGCACTGGAGGTAAGCATATACAGGACTGTGTGTGAAGCTCAAAGGAAGATAGAATTGCATCCTTCATGGTTAGAACAAGAAGGAATAGTTTAAGCTAGATTTGCTGTAGAGAAGATAGAAAATAAAGGTAAGCACACACAGTCCTGTATATGCTTAAAAAAAGGTCATCAGTTCTTTGGAAGAAGTAGCTCTGTGAGTTGGCTCATTTCCTAGTCAAGTGTGCACTGGAGGTAAGCATATACAGGACTGTGTGTGAAGCTCAAAGGAAGATAGAATTGCATCCTTCATGGTTAGAACAAGAAGGAATAGTTTAAGCTAGATTTGCTGTAGAGAAGATAGAAAATAAAACTGTATCACTAAGCGTCATATATCTGCTTATTGCGGCTGAGCTTTTATCCACTCCTTCCTACATCCCCCTCCCTGAATATTAAAAGTATACTAAAATCAAAGGACTAGCAGCACACCTTGACTATACCTAGAAGTGCTGAACCACTTGCCACCTGGCTGCTTATCCCCATTCTCTCATATAAGAATTCTTGCTTAAATAGACATTTTATTGTTTACATGGACAGGAAAAACTCCAAACTATCCTGGAGCTCTGGGGGAGAAAAGAAATCTTGTGGGATGTAGCTGTGACATGACAGTCCAGACTTATGGGAATGCTGTAATGGAGAAATTACTTCAAGCTGTTGTTTCCAGATATTTTGGACTATGGGCTGCTGTCATTCCTATGAAATTATCACTGCCTTCACATGCACTTCTGCTTGAAGATGTTATTTAGGTAAAGTGGTTTCTAAGGGCATTTACCTTACCAGCTCCTTGACAGAGATGCTAAAAGAATCTACTCTGGAGTACTAGACTCACAGCGGCTGACTGTCACCCTTGTCTGAAGGGACTCATTTTTATTGTGAACCACTGTGGTGGTGTGTATAATGTTAAAACCCTTGCCCAGCTCAACCCAGAAGTGGCTGCATGGATGGTGGAGGCACTGGTCCTTGCAGGATGCAGACAGTATGTAACACCTCACAGTCTATGTCCTTGTACCCTTTAGCTTCAGAGCAAGCTGGAGTAGGTCCCATATCTGAAAAATTAATGGGGACATGTTGAGATGAAAAACACATGAAGTGATGATGCAGTTGTTCTTGAACACCTTCAGTGATAGCCATTGATGGCCGCATTTGACAGATTATTACACTGACTAATTGATTTGCTGTTCTAATCCTGTTCTAACACCTCATCCTTTTCTGCATTACAACTGTTGCTCCCTGTAAATGCTTATGTCATTCTTGGCTCTCTTAAATAGTATTTATGGTCTCACTTTTGGATTAATACGTTGGTCATGATTTCACCTTGGGCTGAAAGCACAGACCTTGCTTGTTTTGTGCATGACTTGGATGAGTAGAGCTGTCTGGAGGATAAAAAAAAGCAGCCTTAGGACAGGAAAACCTTGTGCTGAGCTCTTCAGCATGCGCTTGGGAGGGAGACTGCTCCCTCTTCCCCAGGTGACGGCAGTGTGTGCTGGGGCAGGCTTTGACCTTTACTGTGAACAGCAGGTTTTGATGCAATGTCTAGTAAAGGCACCAGCGTTTTACCTACTGCAGTTAAGTTGATGAGAAATGTCCCATGGATGGGAATAGGAGCAGGATAACTAAATGGGGAAGAAAAAGACTTGTCACCTGAGTGCAGTAAGAGCTGGAATAGTTTCTCTTCAGGAGGACAGCGTGGAGACTTCCCTGCATCTTGGGTTTCTTGGGTTTCCAGCAGAGTCCCATGCTTGCAATAACAGAGAGAAGGGGTGCCTTCTCAGAGGTCCAAGCCCAAGGTAAAAGATAAATTCACTAAATTTTTTCTCTCCATTTGAATGAAAGAAAGGTGGATGGATTTGTGGCGGTGGCAGGGTCTTCGCTGGGAGACACTTTGGCTCCTCTGGCAGGGCGAGACCTCATTATGTGTATCTTGGTGATGGGATGACAATGGAGGTGTGGGAGACGGCTCTGAGTCACCCCATTGGAGGGGCCAGGCTGGTGGGGGTCGCTAACAGCCGGGGCGGAGGGCTCTTAAGGCGAGGAGCCGCCCGTGCCGCCCCACAGCCCCCAGACCTCAGCCCGCATGGAGCTCGCCAGCCTTCCCCGCAGCCCCGGCCCCACCG
>NW_010430638.1:0-2375 GCF_000710305.1 Buceros rhinoceros silvestris
AAAAAAAAAAAAGCTTCTGAAATTAGAAGCAGAGTATTGCTTCTGATCAGCAGCAGCAGAGACAGCGAGCACACTGGGCCCAGTCCAGTGACTTCGGAGTTTTGCTTTTAACTTTGATGGAAATTAAATGGGAATTGAATTCAATGCTGCAGAATTGCATCCTTAAAAACACGGTTAAGGTGTTAAGCCTGGAAGTGCATTTGTGCTGTTCCTCTCCAACACCCCTCTGTGCTGCCACAACACCCCGGCGCCCTCCTGCAAGCCCTGCTGGGCGCTGCCACCTGCCCCGGGGATGGCCCAGGCTCCAGCACTGCTCAGCGGGGACCAGCAGGAGCCACGCACACCCTCCTCCTCCTCCCAGAGCCAGATCAGTGTGACCAAAGCCGAAAACGCCCCAGCCGGCCCCTGGCAGCAGGTACGGTAACAGACCCCATCCCGCTTGTTGAGCTGCCCTGACTCCATTGCTACTGATTTCTTCTGCAATACTCAAGTAAATTGCCCAATTAATGCTCAAATACTCAAATAAAAGAATCCGGTGGTGCAGAGGTTCAGACCCCAAACTGAATTTTGGGGAAAGTACTTGAAAAATTTCCTCAGGCTGATTTTTCAGGGTCTTTCCAATACCATTTTCAAGTGGACCTTCAGCTGCACCTTCTCAACCTATGCAATCTCAATAACTGAACTTGAGAGGGTCACATCCCATACTGCTTCAAAACTCACTCTCTCGTGTTTGTCTTGGTAGAACTTTGCTTGAATAACCCATTTGTTGGGCTAACATAACATTTTGCTTGGCTTGTGAGCTCTATCTGGGTAAAAGCACATGTCCCCTTTTCATTTTTTGATCATTTTCTTCCGCAGGCAATTAATTGGCCTCACAAAGATCTTTGCTGAAGTTTAAAATGAGGCGTAGTTAGAGCTTTCAAAAACACACACCTACCGTTTCTAATAAGACTACACCAGAACTGAAGAGCCTGGCAGGAGATTTGCAGAGTTTCGGTTAAACACTGGCAGCTGCATATTTGGAGCTTACAGCAGATAGAGAGATTCCACGGAACCGGGCAAAGTAACATTTTCATATTGGTCCCATCCCGTTACTAACCGAGTCCACTGCAGGGACGAGTGATGCAGCCGTGCAGAGTTTGGGCAGTCCCCCTCTGACTGTAAAGGGGGACTTTATCCACTGCTTCAAGAACCCCTACGGCATCCATACGCCCCATCCCTCTTGGAAATGGTAACGGGAAGCTCAGGACTAAGAGCGTCACACTGCAGCCAGCTGAACTCGGGAAGTTTTGCAGAATTCCTGCCAGTGGAGAAGTCTGATAGGTGAGTACAAACCAAAGTCCTAAAACTACCATCACAGAAATTGGTTGTGCACCCAGAAGGCAAGGTGAGAGATCCCGTCTGCCTAATGAGGGACAGGGGAGCTGGGAACAGGCTCACAGCAAAGTAGATCTCGTGCACAGAACAGGACAAAAGGACAGGGAGGATGGCAGAGAGGGGAGGACCATGTTGATGAGCTTCCCCCAAAAGAAAGGCAACTCTTTCTTGGGAGCTGGAGTAACCAGGCAGGGGTGGAGGCAGGAGGCAGAGTGTGCGTCAGCTGGGGCATAAAGTATTGTAAGGGAAAGGAGGACTTTGCTGGACAAAATCTAATCCTACTGCTATCCGGGATTATGGGACCTCTGGGTCAGCAGCAAGTTGAGATCAGCTCTACTGCAACAACCTGTACCATGCTGAGAGCTAAAACCAGAGCGAATAAACCCAAGCAAACAGCAGGTGCTACTTCATCGCTCCCCGACCCTTCCTCACCCAGCCCACAGCAAGATCCACAGGAGCACCAAGGCACTCAGGAACCGACTGGGGGGCACCAGCCGCCTCCAGGAGACTTTTGCCCACCCTCCATGAACACATTGCAGCTTAGAAAGTCAGCAGAGCCCAAACCTGTCAGCAATTCCCAAAAACAGAAGAGATCCCCTTAGGAACAGCCTGATCTTTTGTCTCTGTACCAAGGGCCCAAAAGGAGGGGTGGGGGTGTCAGGCGAGGCAGGGCTGCAGAGCAGCCCCAGCAGACATCGCAGCGGCCCCCTGCACAGCAGTGCTGAGGGGACAACCCAGGGAGGGGCAGGCAGAGAGATGGGACCCAAGGGGTTTTGCTGCATTATTCAGACCTCAGGCTGGCGTAATGCTCCCAAGAGCAGCAGCTCGGGTGTGTGGAGCAATTTAGGTGGAGGCTGGCAGGTGTATCACACACGGACTGAGACTGCAGTGCTCTGCCAAGGCTGGAAACGGTTGTACGAGTCCAGCTCTTCCCCTTGCAACATCATTTGAGCCATGAGCAACACACAGTGCAGAAGCAGGAGGCCGCCACAGTCCTC
>NW_010430639.1:0-12770 GCF_000710305.1 Buceros rhinoceros silvestris
TTATATTATATTAATCATTATGGTAATGAGATGCTGTTCTAGAGCTGAGAAGTACATCACAGAAAGACTTGGGTAATAGAAGATCCATGCTTTTAAGTAAAAAACCATTGACATTCTATCACAACACTTCTCTTGTTATGAGCAGTTATTTCTCATTGACAGATTAATTATGATTGACAATCTCTTATTGATGACCGGGAGGTCTTCTGCTAAACAGTCATATTAAATTATGATTTTTCTTGATCGTCATTAAAAAAATTCTTAAGAAATAAGTAAAAAATGTAGCTTTGAAAACCAGAAATGTTACACAACATGCTCCGCCAAATATCATGACTTAACAGATACTACTCCAAAAACAAAGTCTTAAGCGATTTAGGATATTTTCTCCAGTGGAAGTGTCAAATTCCTCATTTACATGGGTCTCTGGAATTTGTTTCATGTATCTCAAGACTGAATTATTATAAATGTTTTGTCACTTAGATATTTGAGACAGCTCTCCCTGAGTAATCAAACTGAGTTTGATGCAAGATCAAAGGTTTTCACCCTCAGAACACACAGGTATAACAGAAGATGTGGAAAAGGAAGTGGACATCACCTAATGTACATTTACTTGAGATAACTCCTCAGGGAGTCTTGTCAGCACAGGGAGATTAAGCCACCCTGGAAGATTACTCTGGGTGAGAGCAGGCTGCCTCATGTTTTGAAAGTGTCCGAGAGTCATCCTATCTTGAGGTAGATGTCTACCATAAATCAGATTAAATCTGCTGTTGAGGCACATACTTTCATCCTTTAACCATAAAGGGAGCCTCTTAGTGGTTGACCAAAAGCGAAGCATCTACACCAGAAAATGTTTGTTGAAACAAATCTGAAAAGACTAAAGTTGAGTTTTTTAAAGACCTGTATCTCACTCTGCAAGAAAATCCTGTGATACTAATTTTACAGAACTCCTTAAAACTGACAAAAGCATGCAGAAAATAAAATACGCTTCAGGTTTTTACATTCTCACCACCTAATTATTAAATATTTCTAATGATGAAAGTACTACATTTTTCAGGGCCAATTCACTATTTTGGATTTCAGATAAGTGTTGCAGAATGTTAGGAAAATTAATTATTAATGGTCATGTTACATCTCTGCTACCAAACAAAGCTTTAAATAAGAGGACAGATGGAAGAGGGCTATGCTAAAGAGACTTTTGTGTATTTTACATATGCTCTGAGTGATGACTGGGTCCAAAGACAAAATTAGGAAATATCAAAGGCATGGGTGAAAAGGTGAGCTATTAATTATATATTTTGCTCTATTTTATTGTGTTCTAGTAGGTGGTAGGTGGTGTTCTGACCTCCAAAAAAGATTTTCCTTTTTATACACAATTTCTCTTTACACACTGGAACTCCATTAGCAAGATTGAATTATTAAAGGTACCATATGAAATTTATTTGTTTTTCCACCTCCAGTTTTAGTTATCTGCTGCTAATAATTTTGATAATTTTAAGATGAAGCCCTAGGGTTTTTTATCCTTTTTTGGCTATGAAGGCGTCAAGCAGAAGACTTGAAGGTGGCAGTATGATTGTAAGAGCTTATATCAGAAAACTGCTATATCAAGAAGAAATAAACATGCTTGTTTTCTACCTTGTATGTGGTGAATAACTACATTAAATCAATTTCAACTGTCCATCAAAGTCAAATTTATTAAAGCACAACACTGCAACTGAACGCCTTTTGAAATCAATATGACTGATGGCTAACAGCATGAGCTTTGCACCTGCATTTACATTTTGAAAGACTGACCTTTTCTACCATCTTTGATTTTTCTTTAATGGGCTCCCTTCCAAAACTTAGGAAGTAAGAATGAATAGCTTCTTATCGTTATAAAAGCAATACAAATGCTATGCTGTTTCTTCCAGAATTATATAAACCACAAATGAAAGATGAAACAGAAAACAGCAGAAATAACCCCTCCATTTCTCAACCTGTCAGCTACATAAAAAAGTCCCATTATGGTAGAGTAAGCGGCCACAGAAAGGCAGCTGCTACTACAGGAAAAAAGTCATTGCAAACATACAGTAAATCAGAGACATTTCATTTTTATTAATTCAAAAATACATTCTGAACTCACACCAAATCAATCAAACTGACTTGTTAATCCACGACTTCCAAGGAACAATACCTTGTTGGGTCAAAAATGTCGTAAGTTTATTAGACAGAGAGCTAACTTTCCTCCAGTGCTTGAATATTTAAGATAAGGAATGTTTTTAGGACTTGGAAAATAAAAAGTTCTTCTGTAATTTTTTTTTAACAGTTTGAAAATATCATCTGCTCGATGCAGAACTGTGTGATTTCAGTAAATGCTTTTCTCCCTACAGGTCATTCTATTTTGGAATCCTGAAGTAAAGAACAATCTCAGGTCACCTACGCCTTCTTTCTAAGCACTGGGTAAAGTGGGAACAACTTACTTAAGGAAGATAAAAAGTTAAAATCTCCCATGACTAAGAAAGAGATACAAGTCTGGACCTTGTCATGTCATCAGATTTTCTTTAGCTGTGTAACTACATTCATCAATTTTTGCCCCAAGACATTTGATCCTGCTTCTGCAGTAGAGTTGACATTTTGTGTTAGGATATCGCAGCTGTTAAATATACATCTAATTAAATCCCTTCAGATAGAGCAAAAAATTGTGTACAAAATAATTTAGAATAACTAGATTAGTGTAATGTCACTGAGGAAATTATTGAAGATATGCTTATTGAGTTTTTTACATTGAAAAAAAAAGAAATTTCTCTTACTGCAATCCTGGAGTTTAATTTCCATTTGACAGAAAGTTTATCAATATTCTCAAAGATTATTGACAGAATATTTACGTAAGGTTTTAAATTATTTATCTAGGAATCCAACTTACACAAAATAAAGTGTAGTTTGTTTCACGTGGTTTAAAAAATATTATGTTCTGGCTTTGAAGTAGTTAGACTGGGGACTACAAAGAAAAATATGCATGTAAGCCCACATTTATTAAATCACAATGGAAATCTTGAAAGTAGAGTTTATATAATATTGATCAAAAGATATTTGTCCTTTCTGTTATTATATAGTTTTATTTCGTAAAAATGCTAACTAGTAAGGATAAAGCAAAAAAAAAAAATTAAGCTAAGAATATAATCAGAAAAAAAAGCAGTAACTTTGTCAGTATTTTCATTCAGAAAATCCTACTGCAAACAAGAAACACTAAGGGAAAGAAAAATTATTTGAACCTAGACTATCAGCTAAAAAAGTACCACAACCACAAGCATTTTGCAACCTTGCAGATGGCAGGTGGTGCTGCGTGAGCAAGGGTATTGGACCAAATGAACTCCTGAAGTCCCTTCCCTCCTCAGCCATCCTGGGACTCCGTGGTATCACGATTCTGGTGAACTTAGATCTCTTCTTCCTTACTTAGACAAAACACTTTTTGGTGTATAACACAAATTGGGTATGGCTATCCACTGAGGGAAAAGAAACACTTCCGTATGATCTGGGTAGGTATCACATCATACACCAGGGAAGATGATACTCAAAAATTTTACAAGAATAATTCAGGAGCAGATGTGACAGGTGCAGCCACTCTGACTAGGATCTGACAAAGACCAGGACTTTCCCAAACACCTGATAAAGATCGGCTCGATACCTCGCAGCTATTGCTTAGTGCTTCATGGCCTAGGCCCCCTTGCCTGCCTTTGTCCTGTGTTTGTCCCCAGCTAGTTAGAATGGCCACAGTTCAGACTCAATTAGGGTATAAACTGAGCTCTGCCAGATATCTGAGTTGAAGTCAATCCTTGGAGCAGCAGGTCTGCAGTGGGGGACTCTCCTTTTGGATCAGGAAGCTTTCCATGGAAACTACCCGGGATCAAATGAGTAGCCATTTCTACCGTTGGAGAGTGAATTATTTCTTCAGGATGTCTTTGAGTAATTCCCCAGCCCTTTTGGGTGAGTGACCCCTTGGCTGTGGGTACCCTTGAGCGGGAGATTTTTCCTTCTGTGAGTGCATGTGAGCATATTTTGGTTCACTGTCCCTAAAGAGTATTCCTTAGAACTTAGGAATTTGTTGTGTAATAATATGTTCCTGACTGACATCCGAACTTGTAATTAGCTTTGGTGTGTCATAGTGATGGGCAACTTGGGTTGCAATAAATCCACACTTTAGGTAGCTAATGCTGTCTGTTTTGTGGGTGCCTCCACAACAGCAAACAGTGAATCAAGATATGGTTGAGCATGGAAAAAAAAAATGCTCAGAGCTAATTTATAAATAAAAGAAAAAGATTATATATGCCAAGTGTATTATACACCATGAACAGTTTGCCCAGTTCTTTCTATAAGTGAGTCTCAGCTGCTGTGTAAAAATGTTTTAAGAAGAACATAACATGCCTTCTGGAGCATGTCTACATGCAAAATAGCATTTTGCTAAAATACAGCTCTTAAATTTCAAATGTGGCAACGGCACTTCTTTTCTCAGAAGAGAGAATAAGAGCTTCTAAATATCAAATACACATGATGAATAACGTTGCACTTTGGCGTGTGACCGAATACCATACAAAACAGAATAGCAAATAACATTTTATTTTTATCCAGCTGCGGAAAGTAATTTTTTATTGTTATTCTTGATTGTCATTATTTCATAGTACTCCTTTAGCTGATTCACACAAAACATGAAAGGAAATGTGGTGCTTCCCTTGGATATTTAAACTTCAGAGGTTAAGACAACAATCTCTCATTTAGCACATGGTATCATAAAATTTGAGTCTTTCCTATTTGTGCTTCTAAAGATGCTGAGGGAGGAGAATGTTTTCCTAAGCCACAATTACTCCTCCAACTTTCTTCTCCTCTAGATGAGCTGAATTGCTCCAAATGCCTGTCTGTTGAGTTGTACTTTTATCCCTGCAACGGCTGTCACAGAGCTGACAAAGTCCCAGTGTTCCTGGTCAAATCTTACCTAGCTCTGGGAGGTGGGATATAGCTGGTTTGCAGAGCCTGCCATGCCCATGCTGAGGAGTCAGTGGTACCACACACTGAGTAGAGTAAGGGGCAGCTACTGTTCCCCTGGCCCAATTTACCAGCGCTTGTTTCCACTACGGCAGTGGTCTGTCCTGAAATGATAATGGAAAAGATAGTAATATGCATCGTTGTTAAACAGTGGGGATGCAGGTAAATGGCCAGTCACTGCAGCCCTAAACACAAATGGACAAACAACCCAAATGCTGCTTTTACAATGTTTTGGTGCAATTTTACTACATTTTAGCATGTGTGTTGGGGACAGGGTTATGAATGGGAGGTGATCGTGACTGAACATTCAGGAGTCTTCTGAATGAGACAACCAGCTCACTAAACAGGAGCATTCATAAAGCATTTGAAGTATCTTGAGGAAATGGAAGAGGAGGACAAAAAAGGACATGGGAGACTGATTTTTCAGTGCAGTGGAAAAGAGAATGGAAATATATCACATAAGACTGAAAGCCAAACAGAAGTTTTCTACATTTTTTATTATTATTTATCAGTGCATATTTTCTTATCCTACTTGGCCTTTATGATCTTAGATTTCTGTTTTGAGATGCTTATGTTTCCAGAGATAACTTTAGCAGAAAATACCCCAATGTTTAGGACCACTGGTCAGTGCAAATGGATTGCTACCTAAGTTCTAAAGTATTTTGACATTAAGTTCATTCATTTTGGTAACAGTTAGGCATCCAGGGTATAAGTTTGTGTGTTTAGGCAAATCCTGTTTCAAGTATGGGTTACCATACTTGTTATCATACAGGGATTTTTATTGTTGTAGTTGTAATGGTTGAAAAAATTGCACTAGCCAATTGCACTAGTTATGGAAGTAAAAATCTTGTAAGTGCAGACCAAGACCTTGCCTATAAGAAACTAAGATGGAAGATTACGTCTCCCTTGAAAGCACCGTGTAAATTTACAGCAGTAGATAAACGATGCAACTGGAAAAGTATTTTTTTAATAGATTGCTCTGAGAGTAATGGAGGCTGGTGGTGAAAGGAGTGTTTTTAGAGGGTGAGAAGCTCATAAAGGAAGATGGTTGTGCTATAGGCCATTAATATAAGCAAGCAAAAATCCAGAACAGTGTGATGCAAATGAGTTATGAGTGACCTAGCAAGGCTTTAATCAGGCTGATGTAATAGCATAGATTTTATGTAAAGAGTAGGAACATGGTTTTGGACTTACTGACTTATTTTTATTTCTTTTTTATTATTTTTCCAGCTTGCTTACCCTTCTATCAATATGAATTAAAACAAAGAAAAAGAAGCAACAAAGCAATGTTACTGTTAGTGCCCAAGTGTAAGCAATGAACTAACAAACAAAATGCCTTGAAATTTGGCTTCTCAGAGGATTCATCGACTTTACGCTTTAGAAATGAATGCTCAGAAAGGGTGTCACTCTCTATGATGCTGCTGATCAATGCAGAAGAAAAAAATTGAAGAGTACTTTGAAGAGAGATACTACTTTGCAGAGGAGTTTGATGAACTGTCATTTTTGGCATCCTGTCTTAAAGAAAAAGCCTCTGACACTACAGCAGTCTTAATATCCTCATGTCATTAGTAAGAGGAGAACTGAGATGTGTGAGTGCTGATAGGGAATGATGCTTTTTAAACAAAATGAAATGTTTACAAATGTTAACTGTCTGAAGATTTAGATGGTTAAACAAAAAGATAAATAAGTTTTCTACTTTATTATTTGGGCTGCACTGATAATCCTGTTCAGATAATTCTGACAAAATTATCACAGATCTATTTCATCAAGAAGACAAGTTACCTGCCTTCAGTATAAACACTAGCTGGTCCACAGGGAAATTTTTTACACAGGGCATGGTTTTGCTTTAAAAGGAAATTATTGTTACTTTTATTACTAACTTGTACGTGAATGTCTGCTTCTCTGCCCTTGATATATTTGTGCTTGAGCCAAAATAGGAAAAATTCTGGGACACGTGTCACTGCTGTGGGAATAGTCCATAAATAAAAGGTAACTTTTTATTAGTACATATCAAAATGGTACATCATATTTAAGAATATAATTCTCTGCACTGTGTAGCATTTAAGCACAATTATCAGGTTTTGCAAAGTGAGGAAAATTCTCGCTATGAAGAGCACGTAAGTTCTCGTGCAATTTTTACATTCAGATCACAGTATGGGTGATTACAAGGAAAAAGTGAACAGGTTTGAACACACACGCACGCGCACTCACACACACACACACACACAGATAAAACATGGAAACCTATAAAATTTCAAAAGTTGTAAATTGCCTGCCACTCCCACCCTCACCCTGGACTGGGTGTTTAGGGACAGATTCCATCTGTTCGCTAATCATTCTTTTCCTTCAACATAATCTCTTCCCTCAAGCCGAGATCTCTTTGGTTTGGAGTCTGTCTTTAATGTCACAGCTAGGTTTTAGCCAAGTTAAGCAGCCAGCCTGCAATTTATGCTTCCAGAATCAAGCCTTTCCCTCACAGGTGAGAATATACGTATACATGTGAAGTATGTGTGAAAGAAATCACATCTTTTCATTTTCTCAGAGCCAAAGTGTTTAGAGTATGACTGTAGGTGTTTGTGTCACTAACCAGAAGACTCAAGAATGCAGTCAAAGGGCTTTCTGTGGAGGCTGCTTGCCAGGATGTAACTGTCAGAAATTAAATTGGGTCCAAGTGCAAGTACCACAGTTTTGGCCTAGTCAAGACTTTCTAAACAGGTGAGAATGCACCACTCCATTCAATGGCTATCACTACATCTCTCCTTTTTATAATATTAGTTCTCAAAAAGTCTGAGGAAATTACCTTTGTGAAATGGATTTGGTATATTTTAATTTGTTTTAAACCTGGTGCCTCAATCTCATTGATTGTTCCAAATTAACTTCTGTGTGGTCTGGTATGTCATTAGTATTTCCCATGACTCAGTGTCTCATGATCTTTTGCCAGACCTTCATAGTCCACGTCCTGGTTTAACCTCGTGGACAGCTCAGCCCTGCCCAGCTGCCTGTTCTTACTCACTTAGAACTCTGACCACATCTCTGTCAAGTCTTACAGCACTGCTGTTGTATTGTCTTCGTTCATCTATACATCCCAGAAGTTACTTCATTTGCATAATGAATATTACCGAAGCTGCAATAATAAAAAATGTGCATTGTACTAGACTGTAAAAATTTTCATTAGGTTTACAGTGTGTTCTTGAGTCTACACATGCAGGGCAACTCCTTTTGCCAGTAATAATGTTTTGAGAACAGAGCATCAAACATTGCTTTTTATAACTCAGTGCATGATAGGAAGTGAGATACATCTAGAACCAACACGTAAAAGCAAAACATATAGTTCTAATCCTTAGCATCATGTTCTAATTCTTAGAAGTCCCTTAAAGTGTTTTGGAAAAGTTCAGCTGCTAGAAAATAGCCTCCTTTTGGCAGAAAGTGCTGTATGTTGTTGCTGTTATGTAAACTAGCAATATAAATAACAGCATTTTGGGGACCAAAGATATTACCACTATTTCTCCCACTTAAACTTTTCATTTGTTTCAGAGTAATTGATTTCACAAGAGGATTACTAGACTTACATTCAAGCTTTTTTACTGCATAAATGAGTGCTTTCCACGTGCAAATAGTTGCAGCTTCAATAAATATGAGTACGAATTTGGGGTGAGAATTGAAAAAGATCTCCATTAAGTCTCCAATATTGTACACATAATTTTTGATGCCTCCCTCTAAGAGGAATGAGACTGTCAACACAATTTCTTACAAAAATCTTGATTAGAGTTCTCCTAGTTTCAGTGGGGGATAATATTTTCAGGATTTGTCAATTCTGAAAATTATTACAAATATTGCAATAGCTTAGTTTGGGTGCAGAGTTGCAGATCCTGATTCCTGGTGTTTATATGGATAATAAATTTGAGGTGATCTTCCAAAATTGAACCCATGGAGATGCAGTTTTGTCAATTTGCATCAGAATGCTTTTTTAATAACCTCAAAAGGCAACTAAAAAGATCCTACAGTCTTCTTGAGCAGATGACAAATCTACAAATACTCAGAAATATATCTAGAATGTAACGGGTTCAAGCTGCAATATACGGGAGGGGAAAAAAATTGAAGGGAATTCTTGGTGGAAATGAGGTAAAAAATACAGCACTAAGAGAAACTGCATATTGAAGTTCAGAATAAATTGCAAACACAAGAGGGAGAAAACTTGAAAAAAATCTGTTACAATGTGCTGTGAACAGAGTTTTCAGAGAAAAAATTGACACTATTGTATCACTTTCCAATAGCTCATGCTTTCATACTAGGGGCAGGAGGATCCTTTTACTTGCAGCAGCTGGGTGTTTTGGCTCTTGTACCTCAGTCAACGTTATCCCATTCATTTACCAAACACCATTTAGGACAATTCTTTAGATATTGCACTACTGAATATCCAATTATTTCATCCATTTAAAGAATGATTTTTCAGTCCTGGGTGCAATGGGATCAACTGCTTTTGGGGGCTGAGGAACATCTCTGAAGAATGCTTTCTTAAGTAGCCATCCTTCCTGTACTGTCGTTAAATCTTAATCTATATTAGCCACATTCTTGTGGTTGCTACTTACATATGGATGTGTAATTACAACAAAAGCAAAAACCCAAACAGGCAACCAAAACATTTCAAAGAAAATGTTAATTACAAAATTTAGCCTGCTTTCTAGAGTGTAAACAGAAGAGCAGATTTCACTAACGTGGCTTTATACATTAAAATCTACCGTGAGAATCTGTTGGCAGAAACTGGTAGTGGATATACTGAAAACCCAGTCTGTTCAAAAAGAGTTTTCAAAAAACAGAAGACAGCATTTGCAATATTGCATTTGAGCACACATTGAATTAGGAAATGGAATAATGATGTAGATTATAAGACTATAAAAAATAGTGCAATTCATTAGTCAATGTGATGCACATAGGCTAATCAACATGCTGCTTTTGGTTCTGAGTGTCTTTGCAGGACAAGCACCTACTTAGAGCAGAGTGGTCATGTACAGCTGCAAGCCCACAGGTTTGCAAACCAGCATACTGCTTCTGCAGGGGCAAATTATCTGAATGTTTAAACTCTGTTCAGAAACAAGATCGCATTGTGTTCTCAGATTCTAATATGCAAACTAATTGGTTAATTAAGGGCACTTTTACTTGAAGTTCACCTCAATCTTTGTACCTTAAAAACATATAACAAAATACTTAAAATTTGTTCTATTTCAGCCATACTACATGATGGTCTTCTAGGCAGAATTTTTGGGCTAAGTAGTGGTAAAGAAAAAAGCTATGCATTCAGATATTTATTTTGAATTTTTTCTTCCTTTTGGGTATCATTATAAACCCATGTCACTGTAAAATATAACCTACTGCCAGTAGAGGGCTTGAAGAAAAAAGGACATGCAACACTATATTAAAAAGAAGCACTAATTATTTGGAAGACAAATTCATTTTTGTTATGAAACAAACATGGGCTGTAGTAGTCACAGACGAACAAAATTATAGGTATTATACCAACACACCATATTGACTTGAAGTCCTGCTTTTGTCTTGTCCCTTGCCCTGCTGCAATATGAACAATATGTTGTTGTATGAACAATAGTTCATATAACAGGAAATACAATACAATACAATACAATACAATACAATACAATACAATATATATTTACTTTCAAGAAATGTGCAAAATACACTGAAAGAGCAGTAATATGATGATGGTAATTTGTGCAAAGTATATAACCTTCAGAACGTTGCAGCAATTTTGACAAAGGAAGCATAAAATACCACAATTATATCTTTAAAATGGCATTTTAATTAGATGTCTATTAACATTTCCAAAAATCATTTTCCTAAGTCCACACTCTGAACCTCTATATTTAGCCCACTTCATAAAGATCAAGTTTGCAGACTGTTTACATATTTGACAGAAAATTCAAATATATGAGTAACTTTATTCAAAATTTCTCCTGGTTTAGTGTCAAGCTTTTGGTTATGTTTTCTCAGTAGATTAGGCCCACTCCACTGGAACATATGAATATCTCTAGTCTTGGTAAAGCTGGAGCTCGGCTAATACTGAATCAATGTGGTTGAAAAGAACAAAGTCTTTGCACTTGTAAATTTAAGCCCATCTCCATATTACAGTCTAAATATTCCCCTAGATGCGTAAATGTAATGACTTAAAGTAGTAATACCCTTCTTATGTCTTTCAATAAATTGACTCTAAGGTGCCTAAATGCTTCCATTAAAGCAAATCTAAATCAGTTTAGCAAATATGACCTGAAACGCAATCAGCCATTCTGACATTCAAACACTGATAGATGACCTAAACTAAAAATTTATAGTTATAGCCCTAAATTCTAATGTATGAAACAACAACCAAATATTCATATTTTATCTTTTTAAACTTCATTTTGATGTGGAATGCATGTTCATACAGCAATATTTGCGCAAACAGCTGTACTGAAGCCAAGATAAATCAATAATAATGAAAAGTACTTCATGTTTACAAATGCTTGCTGTTACTAGCGGTGTTGAAATATATATAAAATCCAAAGCTGCATAGTTAAAAAACCAATTTAAGTGTCAAGGAAAAAAGGGAAAATAAAATAATGATATATTTGCAAAAAATCCCTGGAATTTCGGTGGATTTAACTGGTTAGGAAGCGTATAAAGTAAACAACAGGTACCTCAAGCATGAATTAAATTATGAGAGAAAAAAAGGAAAAGTAAATGGAAATAAATCAAGCATATTACTGGAAGGAAAAACAACAGATGGCAGAAGAATTCAAGATAGGTACAGGAAACATGCCAGCAAATGGAAAGTTCAGTAGCAGTAACCTGCAGATCCACAAGGAAAGCAGGAGGGATGTTAATGTTAACAGTACTTGTAGATGCAGCACATGTTGGCAGGGTGGTGGAAGGGCGAGGAGGGAAGATAATAATGTGTAAAAGTGAGATAGTTTCTAATTAGAAGCTGCCTGCTGCTGATAGTGATTCTGGTGTTAACACAACATTGGAACGTCCTGTAAATCCTCTACATCTGGAAAACATTCCAAAAGGTATCAAAAGTTAAAGATTAACTGACCATATGTGGTCAGTTGATGCTGGCTGGATGCTAGGTGCCCACCAAAGGCACTCTATCACTCCCACTCCTCAGCTGGACATGGGAGAGAAAATCTTGGGTCAAGATAAGGACAGGGAGAGATCACTCACCAATTACCATTTTTGGCAAGCCAGACTTGCCTTGGAGAAAATTAAATTAAATTATTACCAATAAATTATTATAAATTGTTACCAAAATAAGATAATGGGAAATAAAAACTAAATCTTCAAACACCTTCCTTCCACCCCTCCCTTCTTTCTCGGCTCAACTTCAGTCCTGATTTCGTCTACCTTCTCCCCATGCCAGTGCAGAGGGACAGGGAATGGGGGGTGTTGTCAGTTCATCACACTTTGTCTCTGTCTTATGGTAAAGAGTCCTCCAAATACTTGTCCAATGTGAGTCCTTCCCACATCCTACAGTTCTTCATAAACTGCTCCAACATGTGTTTCTTTCATAGGACACAGTCCTTCAGGAGCTGACAGCCTCACTGTCAGTCCCCTATCGGGCCACGAGTCCTTCCAGCAATCCTGCTCCTGTGTGAGCTTCTCTCTCTACAGGTCCACAGGTATCAACGAGATATGATTTGGACAGGCATACTCCAAGATGGGTGGAAAATTGCCTGAACTGCTGGGCTCCAAGGTTTGCATTCAGCAGG
>NW_010430639.1:12856-20954 GCF_000710305.1 Buceros rhinoceros silvestris
CAGCAGGACAAAGTCCTTTTTATGGACAGTTACTAGCTATATTCCTTGGGTTTAATATGAAAGCTGACATGGGTCTACATTTTTATTAACTACCAAAATGTCAGATACAGTTCACTTGCAGCAAGTCTGTAGGTGGTGGTGAATTAGGGAAAGTAGTCGATATTTCAGTTGGCAGAGGGCCCTTGAAAGACTGAATAAATTTTCCTGCAAAATCTTTACTTCTTTTGGCCACCCTGATAAACTGCGTATCACCAAGTATTTCACTCTCATTGCATCCTCCTTAATTCCCTACCAAAGGGCAGAATCTCCAAAGGATAAAGGAGTAATTATAATGAGATGAGGAGTAGCCCAAATATCAAGACCTCTACTTAATAAGATTTCAGCAGTGCTTTCCTGGACTCATTTACCTAACACCATCTTGGCTAGTAGTGATCTTGGATAGACAGCGTGTATAGGGAGTGTGAAGTGCTTGAAGATATAAAGTTTTTAATTTGTTTATGTTCTGATGCCAGAAAAGGGCTTCTCCTGGCACCAGTAGCAAACTACATCCAGGGACAACTTCTGTGGCTTCTGAAGTACCAGCTAGGCTGATCTCAGGAAGAGATCAGGTCAGTACTGAGGTCAGTGCAAGAGGTCAGTACTTTTGAAGTGGGAATGGATGCCTGCAGGACTTCACCTGGAAGGAATCTAAAAACGGTATGTTTTCTTCTTACTGTTGAGCTTTTGATGCAGTTAAGCTTTAAGATATTAAAATTTTTCAGTCATTACATAAATTGTATTTTACAACCCAAGTAGATTGAAACCTGGAAGTGTCTAAGCATCATTTAAGTAATGTAAATAATTTTATTATAAATCAGTTTCTTTGGTGAAACAGTGGAAAATTTGGTGTCAGTTAGAATAGATTTAAAAAAACCCACAAGTTTTCCATTTCAAGAACATCATACTGACTATATATGTCGTGAACTCTGATCTCCAGGAAACTGGAGACATTTACTTTTCACATTTCTCCTAACAATTTTAAATTTTGGAAGAGAAGCTTTTCCTAATGGGAAGCGAGAGAACGGTCTCCCAGTCTAAGCCTGAAGTTAATAGAATGGGAAGAGAAACACACATGTACACAATCTCTGATTTCCTTGATGAGGGCCTTCACAGCCATTCATGTATAAAGTCCCATTGAGATTGTGATCGACTACTTCATATGAATTTAAATTAAACACATTGCGATGGAGAATAGCAGATCAGTAAACTGAAATAGCATATCACTCTTCTTCCTATCTTCAAATTAAAATAAAATTAAATTCATTAATAGCTGCAAAAAAGAATTTGTACACAAAGAACTTAGCTTACCCCATATGATGAAAATCCTCCTAAGCAAAGATGATTGCTGATGCTTTATTATTGTGTGAGTGGCATGTGGTGCAACAGTAATTCAATGTCCAACTCTTGTCAGCAATAATTAATTCTTGACATGACACTTAGAATATCAGGAAACATAAACAAACAAAAAAAAAGAAAAAAGAAAATAACTACTTAGATAATTTCTATTATTATTGTGACTAATCATTCACAGTGCGGTTATTACCTGTAAAAGAGAAAAAGTTCTTTGAACACTGAGAGATTTAAAGAACACTTTTGGTTAAAAAGATCATTCAAAAGCATTCGTAGAACAATGCATGTTTCACCCCAGAAAGTTCATAACTTTGACATATGTTTATAGCTCTGAAACAAACATTTTGATGCCTTGCATTTTGTAAGATTCAGGAATAAGTTTAAGACTGTAGCTGTGCTAGCAAAATCTCTGTGACAGATATTTTTTCCAGTTAGAATTGTGTATCTTCATTGTAATGTCACAACACTTTTTTCTGTTGATCAGGAAAGAAAGGTTTATCTGTGTATTTATTTATTTTTCATAAAAGCAATCCAAACTGATGCCTATGAAAGCCCCACAAACACCTCCAGGCACTAACCTATAGACTGGGTTTTATACCCAACATGGTACAACTCCTCATGAAAGCTCCTGTGTATTCAGACAGGACACTGAAAAGAAGCAAAAACTGAAAAGCAACAGTATGGACATCCAGAAGTGCCATGGTGTGAAAAGTTTTAGTAATAAGGGTACAATGCAGATACAGTTGTGGGCAGCAGAGGGCCCAGCTGCTGTACCGTTTGAGATATCCAGTAATAACTAAGAGATGATGAGAGATATGACACTCAGCTGTGCCTGGCTAGATTACATCAGATCATTTTAAACGGCACCAGGTGATTACTTTTAGGCAAACAAATCTGTTCACGTGAGTTCCTGTAATAGTCAATAGAAATCCTGTCAATACCGTCAGTGGGTATTTATTCAGCTTTAGGTATCTAGGGCTATTTCAAATTTTGAATTGACATGGAGTTAACTCTAATGGCACAAAACCAACTAAAGATCTCTCTCTGTGTGGAAACTCTCATATTTTTAAAATGAAAGCGGGTGATGGCATGAACTGATATGAGTTATGATGTATCAAATCTCCAACCCTTGATTCGTTAAAAAGATCAGAGTACAACAGTAAGCTCAAGACCCATGACCTCTTTATTACAGCTTGATATGGAAAAAGCAAATTTTGGCTTTTATGTTCTCCCTGCAAACAAAAAGTCCTACCCTCAGTAAAAATTAAAACAAATCTTGACAAAAATGTAATTGCTACAGAGGTTATGAAAAGGTTTAGTTTCTTCATTTTAGAGAGGAACACCTTGGTATCCTTGGTTGCTATATACGGGCATATTTTTATTTATATTTATTGAGTATATATGTTGTTGAAGAGTTTAATAAGGATGAATACAGTGGTACTGAGGAATTGTCCTCTTAATTCAAACTACATGATAATACAGCTACTCACCGTCTTATTCCATATAGCAAAGACAAGACCTAGTGAGGGACAAAGGAGGCAATGTTCCCGCATGGTCTGATACTACAATACTTATCTCCTACTGCTTTCTTCTTGCTGTGCTACAACCCTTTTTCAAGAATAACCATTGGTCACAATAATTGTGCTGATCATGTGTGTATTAAACAATTAAGTAACTAGATAATTAAAGCAGTGGTTGCTATGTCCGTTATGTGTATATGTGCATAAGATTGTTACAGAAATGATTGGATGTCACCATTTGTTCAGACCACTACATAACACAGAGCAACTAGTTGAAATTTTCAGATGAAGCGTTACCATGAACACTGTAATTCCTCACTATGTGTATCTGAGAGTCTTTATGCTATTGATTAAAGTACTTTGTCACTGAGAAAATCATCAACATACTGATTAGTGCCGGAAGGGTTTGCATCTAAGGTGGCTAAAGAGAACTGGCAATCAGCAATGTATACCATAATCTCAAGACAAAAATCTCTCCTGTGAGAGAAGGAGCGCAAGAATGAGAGAATTGACCACCATGGCCCTCTTCAGCTATCAAAGACAGCACCTTGCCAAAGTGCTGTGCTTTGACTAAGGTGATTTCACGTTTGCATTTATCTGTCACCAGGGTAATGTGTGACACTGTTTAAAGCCTACTAAATTTGTTGTATGTGTGTAGTATATGTCTCTTTATAGTGGTACAGTACTTCCCTCTGTGTCCTTTGTGGTCATCTTTTGGTTCCGTAACATGACTTCTGTACTTGCTACTACTTTTTTTCTTTTAGAGAAAATGAGGTTTTCAACAATTTGAAAATCTCTGGGATGTTCATGTTTTCTCTCTTAATCAATTTTCAGCATGATAATTGTAATTAAAATAATAATAATAATGAAAGGATATCCACTGGATGACTAAAATAATATTTTCATTCTTGTTCAAAAATAACAACAGTAACCAATAACCTTATTTTCATTCCTGAAAAATAACCATTTTTTGCTGAACTGAATTAAACACTTTCAGTTCAGTCCAATATTGACCTGCATTTGTCTGCACTCTTACTTCACCGGAATTACAGATCTGATTGTATTGTACCATTTATTCTACCCTTTACATCACAATTCAAAGTTAATTTATTATCTGAATAAGTCTTATACTACTTTCTCTGCACAGATATTATTGTATATCTCTGGAGTCCTACAACTGTAGACATTGTGGAAGATACCATGTGTCTGAGAGCTTCTCACATGTAGAAGAATGATACTTTGAGAAAGCCAAAACAAAATTTCCAACATCTCCAAGCAGAGACAATTCAATAGCTAGAGAAAAAATAGCTTCTTTGAACTCTTCTTCAGCATTTCATTTCTCATTGCACAGATCAGTTTTTTGATTGAATTTCCATTTCCGTATTTTACACACTCTTGACTGAAAATATAAAAATATCATAAAAATCTATGGGATCACTTCTAAGTAAGACTAGAAAAATGTATGTTTTGAAAAAAAGATAGAAAAAAGTTATATTTTAAAAAACTACTTTTCTTTTATAATAATCCCCAATTTCAGATATTACTTAATATAAGGGTGTTCGGCTTTAAGTTATTAGGAATTAAATTGTTTTTTCTGTACACATAAGTTGCACCATTGTCATAATTTCATTACAATTCCAGAAGCGTATCAATTTAAAGGAAGAGGATATAGTCTATTAGCAAATAGAAAAAGAAATGTAGCATGATAATAAGGCGAGCTTCCCTCACACCGCAATTATCTCTCTGATGCAACTATTTGCATTCAAAATATCTTAAGAAAAACAAACAAAAACCAAAAAATATTTTAAAAAAGCCAACAGAATGGCACGGAACATAACTCTAGGTCACACACAATGTAAGCAACTTTTACAGTTGGACAGACTTAATTAGTTATTTTAGGTATTAGAAATGTGAAAATTATCTTTTTAATAGAGAGAACAATACATTATTTTAAATTTAAGAAATAAGAATTGATAGTCTCAAAGTAAGCAGTATGCAATATGTTGGAGGAAAGAAGCCTAGAATTATAATTAGACAATGCTTTCTCAACAGATAGTAATTATGCAATTAACAGTGGGAAGATTAAAGCAGCACTACAGGATGATTATATATCATGCTGAACTCCAATACAGAAACCTCACTGCTGTTCATAACACAGCGCTAGAACAGACTGACATCAACCAAGACACCAACAAGGCACCTCTATGGGATCACTGTGTCATCCATTATGACACTATCAGTTTCAGTCAATTTGTTGCTCCATTCTCAAAAAGATAAAAAGCAAATAACACTCATAGTCTTCTTAGAATCAAATTTTCTATCAAAACAAACAAAATAACTTGAACATTTTCTTAATCTTTTTGATTACAGTTATAATAGATAGCAGTATTGTTTATTTTCATTCTTATTAGCAATCTTATATGGAATAGATTGATTTTCTTATTAATTTATTTTAGTAAGGCACTTTAATAGTGCTATTACTTATCTCTAAGGATGAACATAGCTCATTTCTCACAAGGTTTTTCCAATCAGTGCTGCTGTTAATAGCATTATTTAGATTTTTATTTGTCTGCCAGTTTAGTAAACTTCTTTCTCTTTGGACATTTAATTTTCTCGCTTGGTTTTTCATCAGAGACTCTACTGAATGTCAAGATAGAAAAGAAAACAATGGCATATGGTCTGCTCTTCTATACAGATTAGATATGAACCAGAGACTTCATTCAAAAACCTTTGTAACAGAGAGGGAACAAAAGGGTAAGACTTTAACAAGGTGCCCTGTCCTTCCCTCCATTTATACAAAGAATAATAATTAGTGTAACAGCAAAATCATCTAATCTGTGGTTCCCTAGACCTTCTAGTTACTTCCTTTTGCAAGATTATTTGTAAATTGCTTTGAAATGTGAATAAGCCACCTTTTCATTTATTTGTAAGTAAACGTGCTTGACTTGGAATTTGCATTCATTTTTCAGCCTGCATTTTTCAAATGTATGTTTTCAATATTTTTGTAGAGGAAGTCCTTGTTTCTGCTGCCCTTACGTTTGGCTTTATTTGGTGTATTTCTTTGATGTTGATTTATTTCTCATATATAATTTTGAAAATTGTTTTCATTTAGTATCATTATTCTTTTCTGGAAACTCAATCCTGACACCTGAATCTTTGCTTATCGTCTGCCCACTGTAGTAGTTTTTATTTCTCTTTCTCCCGTTTGCCTCAACTAATACACGGTTTGAGTGCTTTCTGCCAAAGCTCTAATTCTGTTGCTAGTTAGTATAAAACAATTCTGTTATACTGAAAGTCATTTTCAAGGGCAAAAAATCTGACTCTTACCTTGGAAAGGTCAAAGCTGGATATAGCTTCCATTGGAGAAGCCCAATTCATCAAGCATGAAAACTGAGTCAAATACAGCAAACATTTTTTTATCTTGTCACAGTAAAAAAGTGGCACGAGATAGTCATATGTCTACATAAATCTTCATTCATTTTGCCAAGGGGAAATAATGACACAGAGCAGTTCATCAGTAGAGGGTGTGTCCACCTCCATATCAATAAACCCTTTTAATCAGACAACGACTGATTAATAGGCAAAGATTTAATGTCTCCTGCACAGAGCTGTCTAGAAACAACCAAAGCTGTTGATTAACGGTTTGGACATCATACTTTGTATCTCAGTGTTTTTAAAAAAAACATTTCTCAACCATTGACTTATTTCACTATGCACATAACTAGAGATAGCACCTATCCTTCCTCAGAATACAGGAATACCCAGTACTCTTCTTTCTCCCCTGAAGCTGGAAAGAAGCGTCATAGAGATAGTCTAGAACAGCATAAGTAAGACAGTACAGCATAGGAGCAACACAGGGGGTTTTATTTTGTTTTGGTTTTCAGGAAATTGTTATTATAAAAAAAAAGATGGAACATAAACTGGAAGAAATAATCCCCCATGTTTCATATTAATTTGTACCAAGTTTCACAAATTTGTATAGATTTTTAGTTTGATCGATGGGGATATGTAGTGTTCCTAAGTCCATCAGTCAGAGTTGCTTACAGAAATAGAGCTTGACTTGTCACATCACCTGTCAGACTTCTCCACTGTTGTTAGCTAGCATTCACAAAGTTGCTGGAGTGCTGGCACAGGTCTACAAATAATGAGGGGTAGCTCAATGTAAAGTCCACGAGGCATCAAACTAGCAATTTGACTAGAATGGACAAGGCTTTGCTTTGCTCATGGAAAGCCTTATTCAGTGTCTGCTTCTACCCAGAAAATATGGGCAAGATGAAGATATTGACCAATGATACAAGAAATACACAGAAAAAAGCAAAGCTATCTTGTGGGTTATAATTGCATTTTTAACACTCATGAAATTTGGAAAATGAATCTCAGTTTCCTGTTAGTCTTAATTTTGAAACCTCAACATAGCTTTCATTACTAACAATAAACATCCTTAATTTCAGGAGAAAAAGGTCTGCCCAAAGTGTTCTCTGACTTGGTGCTTGATTCAAGGGAAATGTTTGCATTTGGATGTGGTTCTGCAACAGGATCTTCTATTTTAGTCTATTTTTTTTTCATTTAAAGGTGTCCCATCATTGACGATTCCTTGAAACAGATGGCAGAGTAAAGAGAAGATTGCAAATGTTAGAAAATTTAGAATGCTGTTTTCAGAACTTCCAGATTTGTTAGGGTTATTATTTATATTTAGATATACAGAGATTAATATCTGTCATTCCAAGTGTTTCTATAGATGTGGAACACAGAGGGGTTTTTCCAGGCTTATAGAACATCCAATATTAAATCATGCAAACTCAATTATATGATAAAATACCAGGTCAAAGTCAGACACAGCCTCTGAAACAAATAGTTCATTGTTTGTTCTGAGTTGAGAGTACGCTTAAAATGCAAATCAGACAAATCAAAGCTATGGAACAAACTTGTTATTTTCTTAGTATAAAATTATTATCACAAAATAGTTTTAGGTGTAGCTGTGCCCTTTTTTGAAAACAAACAAGCAAATAAAAAAGTGATCTTGAGAGCTTGCCAGCATGACATGGTCTGAATATAAAAAAATAAAACATTAAGGTTTGATTATGTCGCAGTTTGAAATTAGCCGAAAGGTTTTTGCGACTTTCTGTAAGCTCAGGGAGAATGTGGGCATACCCAAAGGCTACACAAAAGAGTTTTAAAGTGATTTGGTT
>NW_010430640.1:0-1829 GCF_000710305.1 Buceros rhinoceros silvestris
AGACAGCGGGTTGAAATGTACCTAACTGGTAACCAAAAAGGGAGACTTCATTAATATGTTTATGAACACTTTCCTTATTCTCTTTCAAAAATCTAACTGTATGACTGAATGTTTAAGGCGGAATATTCAAGGCACATGAGTTAGTTACAAACTTTTTAATAAGATATTAAAATACTTTATTCAGAATGCCCAGCCTAATTATCAGACCAGTCAGCTCAATATATCAGCTACAAATTGCTTTTGACAGTAAGTTGCCAAACTAAACCACACGTGCTCTCTGGGATAAACAATGATGTGAATCATTTTTGTTATTGCACATTTGCATGAGAATCAAATCACTCTGTTGAATGAAATATTTTTTGGACTGCATTTTTTGTTTGTCATTAAACCAAGTGACCTGAGTGGCTCTAATGATGGGCTTTTTGGCCTTCCTGTTCTACAAAATACACTTCAATGAGCTCCTTAATCATTCAGTTAACCTGTAAAAGATAAAAAAGGGCAAGCAAAGCCTATGTGGTTAGCCCATGAATAACATGAATAGTAACATGAATAATGGGAATTATTTTGGGGAAGCCAGGAATCTTAATGCTCACCTCAACAGGTTAGAAAATAGTCGTCTAAAAATTTTATGAGAGCTGTTTTCTCTCAAAATCCACCAAAGTAAATAATGTATGTGAAAAATGACACTGTCCAACAAGAAAGAGTGCACTAAAAAACCATTCTACTAGTTCGATTACTCTTTCCTTCCACAAGCACACGAGTAACAAGGGTAACCACAAATTGCCCAGATCTGCTAGGCATATCTGTCTATATTTTTGTCCACATGGATAAGCCCCACCACAGCATGGATAGATAAGGTAGCACTGTGCCTCGTACTAACCAACAATAACTTTAATTTCCCATGAAGTATCTCCGATATTCTGAAATCTGATGGGTAGGGGAAGGAGGATCGTGGAGAGAGAGTGAAAAAAAGACAGGTAAAGAGAAAGTATACAGCTGCAGGGGGTGTGAGGCTTGATATTCACACGAGTTTCAACTCGTGATTGCAATCTAAGAAAAAGTTTTCCAAATGTTAAAATTTAGGGCAATTCCTACAGTATTGTATTATTTAATTGCTAAAAGGGAGTTGATGCTCTCTCCCAAGAACATTATGTGCTTTGCCCCATGAGACACACTCAGACATGCATTCTCTTACTGAAATGCTTGTTTTCATGTTTAGTCAATATGACATTAAAAAATATATTCAGATGTTGTGGGTGTTTAGTTTGAGATAGTTTTCAAAAAGATCAGTATTCGGAAAGCGGCAACAATACACTGTTTTATCTGGAAATACTGGGAAATGTGGATACTCTAAAATCTGGCCATTTCTAGAAAACTAAGTTTTCTGATGTAAACACTTAAATACAAAAAATATAAAATGTTTTGTAGATGTTATAAACACTTTTAAGTTCAAAGAAATAAAATATTCTAAATTCTATGTATTATCTTTAAGCAAAATTTCAAAATCAACAGAAATGTACAGTCAATGTTTCATTCTACAGAATCTCTCTCTCCTTTTCTTTCCTTTTCTTACACTCCTTGCCCTCCCTGTCACTAGATTAAATGAAGAAATCAAAATCGAAAGAGGAGGAGGAAGACTTTTCCTTACTTCCCACTGGAAAAAAAGTTAATTTCTTACTGGAAAAGAATTTAACCATTGTTTTAATTTTTTAGCATATTCTTCATGATAGTGACAGAAAAATTACATATTTAAACAGTATATATATAACATACAATATATATTTAAACATTAAAATTATATATAAATTCATGTATATATTAAAATTATA
>NW_010430641.1:0-584 GCF_000710305.1 Buceros rhinoceros silvestris
ATTTTTATACTGTATTAATTACTGTATTATTATCTAAAATACTTTAGTCAAAGAACTGGAATTCTGGTCAACTACTTGTGAAAACCAAGTGGTGGTCAGCTCCTTTTCCTGTTCCTGCGGCAGATTGGTGCATGCAGACAGTGTGACTGATTCCGGTACTTTACATGAGCTTTCCTGTGACAATAAACCCAATTGTCACATGAGTTTTCTTCATATGTATATTTTTCATATAAGGAAGGTTCCTACAGATTTGCGGCCTGCATTCCCTACTTTTCCACAATAGCCTTAGCTCCCTACCTACCGCATCCCCTAGATGTCACCCAGCATCTTATTTTCTCATTGCCTACTGAGATGCCTCGACAGCAGGGAGCTTTCCCCTACCTTTCTGTATAGAGATACGCTAAGAAAAATATAACCAGATATGACAAGCAAATCCAGGCTTCTGGTTATACGCTGTTCTTCATGCTAACAACTCATGACCTTTCAAGAAAGGTCTTCAGTGAGCACTTTTTTAAAAACAGCAGTGTTTCACCATGTTTCAATATTTGAACAGGAATAAAAATGTAAAATATGCTGAGGATCAG
>NW_010430641.1:680-5946 GCF_000710305.1 Buceros rhinoceros silvestris
AGTTGGAACTTTGAGGTTTCAGATCAATCTTTTCCTCAGTTTTCCAGATGTCCTTCAGGTTTCTGCACTACTCAAGATCTCTCTTGTAAAGCAAGCTCTGTCTGACTATCTGGTTCAGATGGCAGACATCCATTTCTGATTTTAGGAACAGAAACCCCAAAATTCTGTATACTCTAGAGCCTCAAGTAACGTACTCCAGGAGACAACAGCTGCTGTTCAAGAGAAAGCAATGCCTCTCACGAAGTGCCAACACTGTTGTGGGGGTGGGATGAACATGCAGCTGGTTCCAAGGACAACTCAGAGTTAATTCCTGGAAGCCAGCCTCAGAAAGAACCTCTCTTGCTCCTCAAGCTGGATTTTCTCCTTTCACCAGCAAGCCCCTGTAACCTGTGAGATACAGCTTTCACAAGAGTGGTACCCAAACTGCTCTACAACGGTATTCAAGCTGGCCTCTCCTGACTGAGCAGAGACTACTATTTTCAGCAAAGGCTTTAGTTTTTCTGCAGCGCCTTTTTTCCTCAACTCTAGAAGTAAAAATAATCACATCTATTTTAGCAATGCAAATGCAGAGTTAGTGGCATCCCATGTGGCAGCAATGCACATTACAAGACAGTCTTAAAGAGAAAACTCCTGTTTTCGCTAAAAATTGATCACCCGAACATTAAAATTACCCAATTACCTTTTCTGATAAGATGTTTACAGTGTATCATTCATAAATTGCCACTAGAGTGAAGTAGGATGGATAAAATCCCCTAAATGTTATTTGTTATTGCTGTAGAAAAATTTGAGACTTCCTGGAGGATGTGGCACCACTGAAATCACTAGAATCCAAGTTTTGTATCAACTATCATGCCATTTCCTTACACAGAACCACCCAGATAAGTCCAGTGAGGAACTGGGGCCCTTGCTCTGTGCTACTGTTCAGCCTTGTAAAAATCAGAGATCTGGCTTTATTCATGTGAACAATCTCATCAATGTCTCACATGCAAAAGGCAAAAGTGTGATAGATTTTTCAAGCAAGATTAGAACTAATGCTAATTCACTGCACTATTATTCCAACTCCTATTGTAAGAAAAATACATTATCTTGCATTTTTCCAGCTGAGAAGTAGAGAAATAGTTCTTTATGACAACACTGAGAGAGCAGAGCAAAATCAGTTTCAAAGTTTTCTCCAAATTGCAAAGTTGTATCTGATGATGTTGTAGGAGGGCTTGCTTCAAAACAGAACAGCAAGATATTCACAGAGAAAACGTGTGTAACACATCAAAAAGGAAAAATTATTCCAAGTACTAATCAGGGGAAGGAAAGATAGTCCTTTAGCATGAATTGGGTAAACCTATCTTTCAACATTTTCTGTTGGTTTTAGTTCGGAGTGAGATATTGCAAGGCATTAAAGATTACTGACAACCTGTGTAGTTGTCTTCCTTTTTTCTACTTCAAACACAGACTGATTCCTGTATTCATGTTTTCCTGAGACAAGCTACAGATCTAATGAACTGCTCTATTTTTATTTCCCTTTTCGTGAGAATGTTCCTTGACATGAACAGCTTTTTTAAAAGCTAGGGTTTTTTTAATTTCCATTGTTGGAAAAAGTGACAATTACAGTATGTAGACAGCTACAGCTGAATTCAAAGCAAAGTTACCTTGAATATTTTTTATATCCTGCATTCTTTACTTCATTACATACTGAAACTGCTGTGGGAAGATAACTACAATTGGATCCAAATTCCAATTTGAGAAACAATGTAAAGCATCCTTCTAAGAATATATAATTAAGCAGCATTTGTTAGAGTCAATTTGAGTGCATAAATTATTGAACATGGGTTAATTTTGGTTTGATTAAAAGCACCACCTGTTCACTCCTGTACTGCCATAATTTCTGTTTCAGTGAAGTATTTAATTCTTACATATTTGGTTTCATCCTTTCAGTGCGCAGGTTGTTTATGAATACCCTCCAGTACTGAGAGAGCCCACATGTGCCCCATTTAGTTGCTCTTCACATGCCAGACAGGGAAGCATTACAATAGCACATGTGTTTTCCAGGCAGGGAAAGCAATATAGGTCAGAGCAACTCGGACACATGTACCAGCATGTACAGGCTTAAATGGCTGCAAGTGGAACTGCTGTTCCTCACTGCAGTTCAGAGCAGTAGTGGTAGTTACTACTTTACATGGCAGCTCTTGAGATGCAAGACTTAATGACTGCTAGAGAGCAGCTGCTTACCAAAGCCTCTCACAGCAGTTATAGCATTCTGCCTCTCCCAACTGTTGTTATAGACCAGACTGCTGTGGAAAATGCTCCTTCCACCTTCTTGTGCGCAGTTGTTTCCAGATGACAACCACAAAAATGGTTTTACGACTGTGAAGTCTCAAAAGTGGTGCAGTAGACTGCAGTGAGTCACAAGCAATCACTATAAAGGTTTCGATGCACACAGGATGAACCCCTCACTCGCTTAGCATCTGATTAGAAGACATGAAAATTCACAGCTTTGGAGGAGAAACATAAGATTGTCACCAAAAAACCTGTGTGGATCCACAGTCCATGAGTCCTGTGGTACTTTAACCCCATTGACACTGTAACCAGAGATTCACTGCTATACCTTGAAAAACAGACCTGTCATACTCTGTTCTATCATTTTTATCTTTAATGAGTGTTGAGTGTCTATCCTATACACTCCTGTGTACCTGAAAGAGGCTATTTTATCAAAGTACAGGGTTAAAAGTTTACAAGGTAACATTAGTTGAAATAAGCTGTTCAAGGAAAATATTCATAAACGCAGTTCGAAAAAAAACATAGTGGAAGAATTTATCCAAGAAGTTCTCCTTTTAGAAGTATTCTAGGGACACTGTCAGTTCTTAGAACAAGATAAAGTGAGTTGTAGACACTACAAAAGCATTACTGTCAGCAGCATGAGATGTTCAAAGGAGAGATACATTTAAAGCCTTTCAATGTAGGGGGCACTGTGGGAATTCTGTGGAGGCTGGGATCAGAGACACCCTCCCTCCTCTTGTAGCTGTTGAATTTGAACCCCCAAGTGTTCAATTTCCTCAGAAGAGATGTTGAAAAAGGAACCCATGAAAACAACCCCAGCACAACAGAAGCAAGGCTGCAATACATGAACACAGTGACAAGGTAGCAACAGGATTAAAATGTTGCTCAGAAAAGGAAAGTAGTAATTTTAAGTTCCCAACAGAATAGAGTAAGAGCACAAGAAAGCTTGTCTGTGAACCCCTCAGAGCAGCTGGCAGGGCACCCCATCTTCCTCCCGCTTCTGTTTATTCCTCCATCTCTATATCAAAGTTTAATTCTACATCTTGAGTGTTTAACTGGCAGAGAAGTGCAAAGAAAGTAAAAGCTTTATGAAGCATGTGTATGACCGGAGAAGTAACAGGGATGCAAAGGCAGTGAGAACTACATTTTGAACAAACGTGAGATGTTCAGATTTTCTTTGCACGAGTTTGGGCCCTTGTGCTTAGATATATTACTGCAGGTAGCTTTATTGCCATAAGCTTAAACTTATTATTAGAGTTCTGGGACCACAGTCTGAATTCAATAAACTAATATGTACAGTATTGGTCCCTCAAATCCCAGAAGTCTTCCAGAATTACACATCCTTATTCATTAAAACTCTGTTATCCCACAGAATTCACTTCACATCAAACTTTCAGAAACTCACCCAGCTGAACAAAGACTGTAGACTTTTCTTACAGTATGTGGTAGAGACTGGCACTGAACACTAAAGGTATGTGACTCCTGGTGATCTCATCCTGTAGTTGTTCATGCAAAAAATTGTTTTTCTCTTTCACTTCCCTCAGATTCAGACCTTTTGATTTTGGTTTGATGTGCAGATTTGAAAACATAACTGTGAAATCAGCTTGGTTTCACCTGGCTTGAAGTCAAAACCAGTCAGTTTTATACACTTCCCGTAACACCCTGAAGCCTGTTTGGGTCCGTCAATCTTCTCTTCATGACCCTCATGCAAATTCCCAACTTGTTGCTGAGTGGAAAGGAAAGCAAACCTCACTGCTGTAGGAGGCCTACACAGCCTCCAGTTACTACAGCTCTAATTTTCCTAATAAGCACTACAGCTTATAAACTCCAGCATTTGTAAAGCATTTACTACCTAGTTAAAAACAGTATAGGATGTTTGTTATGAATATTTTTATTTCTATAAGGTACCAGGAGAATATTTTAGCATTTTCCCTTTGATGTCAAGTACTATCTTCCAAACAAATCCACACTTTTTTTTTTTTATTCAGGAGAATGCAAAATAGGTGGAGAGACTGCATTTGTAGGTTTATGATTCTTATTTAAGCAGCTGCTTACATAAATCCTAAGGTATGTATGATTAATTATTTGCTTTCTAATCCCTGTTCAAAAGAACGTGTCTGCTTTTATGTTTAAATCAGGTTTTAGCATCCTTTTTAAAGCATTTGACAAATTAAAAATGCAGACACCTGTACGTTCAAAAGAATTCTTGTAATGCTATTGATAATCATCTCCTACTTCGCACGCCTTTGCAAAAGCTGTGATGAGCTGTCAGACATTATCTGTGTGCTGTGATATTTGCCTTGGAGTTAAGCATATTTTCCACCAACGTTTACAATCACGCATTCACAGGGAGAGACTGGCATTCCAAGCACTAACAGAGATCTTGGGTATTCAGCAAAAACCTTAGATATTAGGGGAAAACTAAAGCATTCTACAAGTTTAATCATGTTTAGAGAATGACCTAACCAGCCAGGCTATGAGCTTTGCATCTGCAGTAAAGGAAACAAAAACCTTGACAAAGCAAATCTACTGACGTGGACAAGTCTAGTTGGCTGAACAGTCAAGACCTTCCTAAAAATACTTATGTCCACTATCCTACAAACCTAATTCGAGAGGAAAAAACCTTTTAGCTTAAAAACACGTATACGTCCAGACTTCCAGCTCAGGGAAACCATCCTGTTGATTTTTCTTAGCCAGTTTTCTCAGCCTTCTGAGTTCAAGTTTGTACGTATTTCTAATCACTGTAACCCCAAAACAACGGCTGCCCTAGCTTCTGCCTACTTTGGGATGTTTTGCATCGGATTTGGGTCATGAAGTTTTCTGTAGTACTTAATTACTCCACATTTTATTGTCCTTCATTATCTGAAATACATATAATACTTCTCAAACCCTCCAGTCTCTTCATGGCACATGCAATACAAAGCCTTGTACATCAAGCACACTGACAGCCATAACTCAACTATTTTCCATTCAATTATAGAACGCACAGATTTTC
>NW_010430641.1:6020-10623 GCF_000710305.1 Buceros rhinoceros silvestris
TTCCGGCTGAATCACATGAAAATTCAATTTCTCATTGAGAATTCTACTAAATTACTCGTCCATGAATTAACAATGCTGAATGCTAACACAGACATTGAATTATATTACGTATCAGTGACTAGAAGATGTAATTGCAGCTGACAAGGTCTGCATCATTTTTTCTTTTCAATTTCAACTTACTGGTCCTGCCTTTTAAATTAAAAGTGGAAAAAAAACCCCACAGCATAATGATTTTGAAGGACTTAGGATGCATCTCAACAGGTCACACAAATAATGCCTCTGACATCTGCTGAATATGGATCAGACACTTTCTCCAGAGCAGCCTGGTGGACTGTAGACAAAACAGTGGTTAATGGTTCCTGTGTTTACTCACTAATAAGACCTAATAACCTGAAACTACATTTCAGTTCATGAAACATTCTTTGGGTAGCACAGTCACCTGCTGGCAAGTAAACAGATGCAATTCTTGTAAGAACAGACAATTATCTTGCTGCTTCCTCGAAGAACGAGCACATTATGTACCATATCCTCCTTCAATCTTGAGTGCTTTGGCTCGTGTCACAAAAAACAAAATCCAAATAAAATTTCAAATCCCATGCGAATTATAGTTTAACTTCCAAACGCCACCTACTTAAGCTGAGAAAATTACCCATAATCCTGGATATTTATAATATCTGATACCAAACCTGATGAGCTATGAAAATTAGGCTGTAATTCATTAGAACAGTATTTATAACAAGATGGAGATAACGCAAGACTGTTATCTGCTACAGTATTTTGAACATATTTACAGTAACTTTACTAAAGATGCCCACAATTGTACACAATTATTGCCCAGAAATTAAAAAAAAAAAGCAAGATGTTTAGTTTAGGGATTTTCTTTTGTTTTTACTTAATAAAAATTGCCTTCTCAAAGCAAGTTCCGTGTTTACCTCATACTGGAAGAGAAACCAAAGACTTTACAGCTGATTAAGTCTAGATTTTTCAGTTGCTGCCTTTGACAGCAGAGGCAGTGGTGTATAGTGCTGATGATTTCTTGAATAGCAACAGTAAAACACACAGGTATTGAGAGCTTGAATAGCAACAAAATAACGCTCTGATATTGAGAGATTAAAACACGCTCGTCCATTAGTATCCGCAGCTTTCTTTGATAATGATGTCAAATTCAGCTGCAGACTAATATATGGGCTTTGCATTTAGTTCCAACAAAATACTTTGCAACAGCATTTGCCGGGTCATCAAAACTCAAACATTTCTGCAGAGTAGCTCAGTTTCAAGTAGAACAAAACCCACCTGGCTTCCACCTGGCAGTTAGCCCAGTCACACTGTTCCAGTACAATTGCCTAGAAATTGTGGGCTCTAGAGTATTTGCTAAGAACTTCATCTTTTAGTTGTCCCAAGAATCAAACAAAATTTTCCAATACTGAAATCTGAGACGAGGATATATATTGCACACAAGGTTAGCCAAAGTCAGCTACTCAAACAGGAGTTTTCAGGCAGAGTTACTCACTATGTACATTCATGCATGAAGTTCCTCAGTTCCTTATGCAGCACGTGAAAAGTGCACTTCTGAATAGCAGAAGAAACTTGCCCACAACATACTGAGGAAGTTATTCTTCCTTATAGATTACAAGTTCAGATAGTAACTTCTGAAAGAAAACCAGAAGCATTAATAAAGTGCATACTGTTCCTTTCATGTTAATATTGTTTTGGATTTTATCATATTCAGTCCCTAAATAAGCTAGTGTCTGAAATGCTTCATCTGCTGCATTCTTAAATTAACATGTTACTATAAGTGGCTAAACTACTATTTTTAATGACATTTAGCAATAGATGTCAAGACACATTACTGCTGACAATGACACTTCTTTTTGTACATTTCCTGCCTGGTTTTCTTCGTGGCACAAAGTAACTTCTTTTTTATTCCTTAGTATTAATGGATTTATTTAGCAATCAGAGAGGAAATTCCAATCTATTTTTAATGTTTTTCAATATTAATAGGGAAATCTGCAATTGTAATGGTTTAAGTACATTCTTCTCTTTTGGTTAGATCAGTGTTGCTTCCAAGTGACACCTTCAAATACAGAAAGGTCATTGATACAATTCTCCAGATGACATTAAACTCAAGTTGAAAGCTGTGTTATAGGAAGACACTACAGGTCCCATTCAAGCTCCTTTATGAAATGGATCCTTTTATGGTCCTGCTGCCGATTCCAGAAACCAACTTAAATACTGTCTGTATGGGCAGCTGTTACTAATGGGCTGAACTGGCGACCATTCTGCTCCTGCCCTGCTACAGTAGTGTTGGCAGAGTTTCCCAGAGCAATTGATCTTGGAGATCTCCAGAAAACTGATAAAATAAACAAGCTCATGAGCAAAATGCTGTTAATGCTACTGTCCAACCATGGGCGTGTACCTATCAGAATGTCAACTAAAATTGCACAGGTCTTAAACCACAAGGTAGAAAAGTAGCTTTCCATCAAGATGTCTTCTTGTGGTCTTCCTGTATCAAGCATTACAAGCCTGTGAATTATTACAAATGCTGGCGCTTGAGGACTGACTAAGCTTGTGGGAACAGCTTACTTCTCTAGATGATTACCAACCATTCATCTGGCTAATATGAGGCCGAATCTGGCCTGACTGCCTGGCTCAAGGGAATATAATTAACTGCAGTCAGGTTGCATTTGCAAAGTAGGATGAGCCCCAGGAGATGCGTGAGCACGAGCAAGAGCTAATGCTGCCACCGAGCGTACAAAAACGGACTTGCCGGGAAAATCATGACTCTTTGTATCAGAAGTCTGTGCATATCAAACACCCCCTCATGGCAATCAATATAAAAAAATAGAAATGCACCAAAATGGATTTTAAAAATTTCCCCAAGTATCTGACCAATTGAAAACTGATTCTTTACATTCTCCCACCGAAACAGCCTCACCAGTAAGGGGTTACCTTAGGAAACCATGTTTGGAAACAGCTAAGTACATTTAAGTACTATTGATTGCACAAGTAATAGCGCCAAAAGTGATTACACAGTGTGGTACTTACAAAAATAATTACACTTCTGAAAATCAAAATTAATTTGTACACTTCTGCTACACTTTTAAAGTTGTTGACATTTTATTGTAGTACTCCTAATGAAATGAAAATTATTAATAATTGTTTCTACTTCAGTGTGACAAATGTCATTTAGATTAGGATGTGAATTTGTCAGTCACTCATCAGTTGACTTTTGGCTCATGTTAGTATTTGAAAGGAGGGTTATTTGTATTTATCAGGTGCAAGCTTACACAGGCCAACCCTATTGTGATCACTGTGTACGCTGATTCCTAACTGTGAAGCATCTTATGTGCTGTAGTCTTATTTTCTTAGAAATCATTCTGAAAAGTTGAAAAAACAATGGAAAATGAAGTAGTCTGGACAAGTGGTCAAAATTATTCTTCTTCAAACCACTTTAATATTGAAATAGTGTAAAATAAACTAGTGAAATTAGCATAACACTAGGACCACTTCCTGAAGGATAATTTCCTTTTTATTCCCCTACCAAGCAAATTCAGTCTTACACATACAGTGAATCACATTGTCAGTTATGGAAAATTATCAAATGAATAGCAGAAGTGCTGAGTACGAAAAGAAATCTACTGTATGAAGTTAAATCATATTATTCCTCAATGTTTGTCTCGGGCAACATATCACTCCTATAAACAGTTATATAATTAGTACAAATAAAATAATTAAGCTTTTACAATACTGCAATAAAAATACCAAAGGCTCTTAGAACACCTTAAAAGCATTAAATAATTAAAATTAATACAAACAATATCCAAAGACACTTACTCTTCCAATGTTACAGTCAGATGAACTGACAACCAGATGCCTTGTCTAGGCATTTAGAGCAAACCAATGAAAACGCTGCAGCCAGCTCTGGAAGATCTGTCTCCAGGCTGTTCAGGCAGTTCTCATCTACTGCCCTCATCTTTGACAGCAGTCTTGGCCTCAGGACACCAATCAAGAATCATGTTACTTCCCAATAGCTGATCTAAAAGTGCATAGAACGAAACATCTGGATTTTGACAATTTAAAAAAAATCCGTAAGAACATAGAACCTTCATTATTTGCAAAACACCTTATATTTTGCGACACTGCTGTTAATTCATGGATGGACAAAAGTGGATCCTTTCTATCCAAAGATCAGTATAATTGTTTTGTCTAAGCACTGTTTGAACAGTACTTTCAGTCATATACAAACAATTACGTCAGGCTGAAATAACTGGCCTGGGCATACAGTAGTTTCCTCAGAAAGAAGGATTATCAAGAGCCGGTTTTGTAAAATCAAAGCCTCGTGCAATGACAGCTGTAATAATATTTTAAAAGTTTTCTCATTCCAGAACTAATTTCACTGGTTCTGACTGATGATAAACCCTTGGTTGTAGATGCCACACAGGATACTGGAGCCTGCTAGAGACCTGCTTTGCCTGTACTTGGGGAATGGGTGTCCTTCCTTTTCCAGCACAGCCAGCTTTCTTTAGGTTATAAGAATGATCCACTTCTCACCCTGTTACGAAAATACCCCGAAGACACTTATAAAAATAATACGGGTTTTATT
>NW_010430642.1:0-2527 GCF_000710305.1 Buceros rhinoceros silvestris
CAAATCTTCGTCCGCGAAGCCAAGCCAAGATTTAAGCAATATGTATAGCTGAAAGCCTTGTTTTTCATCAGTGTCCAGTTTCCATCTTTGATGTCTATTTAAATTCAATGTAGTATTAAAACATTATCGATAGAAGATGCCAAGTCACTAGTGATGGATAGGCTGGCCAGTTCTCTAGCAATACCAAGTCTAGTTTTTGCATTTCAAGACGATTGTCTGAAATGATAGCCCAAGTATATCACCCTTTTCTCATCCTTCTCCACATTAACCCTTTAATCCTTTCTGTCCCTTCCGCAAATGTGCCCTGAAAAGGGGCCGACAACATTGTCACAGCTGAGCCTAACCCTCAGATTACAACCTTGCTGCATGCATCCCAAAATGTGGCTTGTACCTGTAACCACCTCTTCTTTGAAGAAGAGGTTTGATCATTCCGCTGATTTTTCCCACCAAAGCCATTCATGACAGTGACTTGATGGAAACTACATCTGTTCAGATGGAACGGATTTGAGGTGATCAATTAATATCACATAAATCAGACAGCGAGTCTTCAGGCAGACCAGTCATCAGATTGTCAGTAACTTTTGAACAAACTGAGACCTGAAGTAAGGATTAAAGGTGAAAAGCTCTGCAGAAATGTGGAAGTATTGCTCCTCTGATTAGCCCAGTAGTTATAGCATGCTACAGGATGGATGGGGATTTTGTGGACTGGTAAAGTCACAGGGATGAGAGCTCAGATGGAACAAAAACCTGATTTAAGTCAATTATTTGGAGCTAGTGCCGAGTAGAAATGGGGATCATAAATCCTCAGAAACTAGAAGAGTGTAAGAAGAGGCAAGAGCCTGTTTTGGGGTGACTACAGGTCTAAAAGATGTTAGCTATATTTTTTCAGAAGACTATGAGTTCACTTAGTCCTTGAAATATTCAATCGTTTGTTGGGTCTGCAGATTCATTTATCTTTGGCTGGGGAACTGGAAGGAGTATGCAAAATGGATAAAAAACCTATCCTGGGTTACATTGCCTTTCACATGTTGCTTTTCCTTCTGAGGGATCCTGTAGTGCTCTATGATATACATGTTCAGGTGAAATCACTTGATCCAGGCTTTGTGATAGGCTGGAGCAACAAACTGTTTCTGTATAGGTCAAATTTACTGTCAGATGTGATGATAGGAATGCAAACAAATCTGTGCAATTGTTAAATGTTCCCTTCTGTTTAAATATCTGCAGCAGAGAAGTGAACTCACTGGGAGTATATGCAAGAAAACTATTATTATATGCAACAGAAAACTATTTCAGAAGATTCAGAACAAATTGAGTTCAGTTAAAATTCCAAGGGAGCTCTTGGTAGAAAAATTACAGTTACAATGTTAACTTCCTGGTCTCTTTGATATTATAAATTGTGGTCAGCACTTGAAATACTACATTTTAATCAAAAGAATGATCCTCCACAAAGCTTTTTCTCTTAATAATGTCCCTGGGCATTAATGTTAGTGGTAAGTACCACCCAGTTAAAACTGTCTCTACAGTATGCCGTGGTTTGCCTAGAAGGTCAAATGATGACATACACTTGCTTGGTTTGCTAGATCTGAAGACAGCCCACAATGAAGTGGGATGCGTAATAAACTACTTTGAAATCTTTGATTTGAATCACACAAGAAAAACAACTGCAGTTTTGAGAGCTATAAATTTTGGGGTTTCTTTTTAATCCAGTGACATGTGTTGGGTTATTTTGAGGCGAGTGTGTGTGTGTGTGTGTGTGGGGCGGGGTGAGTTGGGAGACTTCACGACGGGACAGGCAATACTGCCGGGTTGCGTTTGAATGTTGGTCGGAATGCTACTTTCAGCATGGCATACCCAACTGGCAACAGCCTTTGGAGCCCTTCCTTTGAAACCTTGTGTGCAAGATGCAGCAAAGTCACAGATGAGGCAGTTATCTGCATCACAGAGTGAGAGGTACTGCGGAGGTAACCGGGCAAGTATGGCCTATCTGCATGAGAGAAGGAGACCCTAAACACTTGTTTGAGTTACTGCATGGGTGTTTGCAGCACTTAAATTGCTTAAGTCAGTTGTGGAGGAATTCTGATTTAGAATCCTGCTGACTACACCAATTTGTCCGGAGAAGTGTTTTAGATCACTTCAAGAATCACTATCAAAATATTAGAAAACAGAGATTTTTGATACGAATTTGTAAAAGCGCGATACCAAAGTTCGATGGCAAGGTTCACTCTATTACTACTTGGGAAACTTATACAAAGGAAAACAGACTTCTGGTTGGACTGAAATGATTTTACATAGAGATTGTGAATCAAAGCGGTAAGAGAGACCCTCCCGTTGAGTTGTAGCATTCAGGATGGACCCCCTCGCTCTCTAAACTCCCCATCTTGTCTAAGAGAATTTGATTACAGGGATTTCAGTGGTAGTGATTTAACATGGTATTACAGGGACTACTTCTTTCACGGGCACCCCCTTGTCATGGGGAAAGCGCTTGCGTGCCCTTCTGACAAAGAGACAGACAACAGAAGAGCAAAGG
>NW_010430643.1:0-655 GCF_000710305.1 Buceros rhinoceros silvestris
GGTGACGGGCGGGCAGGCTCTGACCCGGCCATCTCCGGGCCAGACCGGACCGGACCCCCGAGAGCCTGGAAGGCCTCAGGTTCCTAACGGGGGTGTCGTGCGGTTCCTGCTCCCTAGAGCTTTCCTGCCGCTATGAAGAAAATGCCGTTGCAGTTCGAGAGGTTTCACAAAAAATAATTAATTCCACAAATCTGCAACACAAAAATGCCGCTGTATAGCATAAACCTGATGCCTGCTGCTTTTTGTCAAGGTTTTTCTGTGCTAACATGAAAACCAGCTCTTTTGGGCGGGCGTTTCTACCCCTCCCTGCTCCGTATGTGTGTAAAACCCCGAGTGGTATTTGCAGAAGAGCGGGGGCATCATCTCGTGGCACTGCAGCATTCTTGTGGCTCTGCAGCTTGCGGAGGACCTGAAGGACAGGCAGTCTGACAGGGGTTGCTGAGCCGTGGGGACACACTGGCCGTGCAGTCAGACCAGCCCTGCAGTGGAGCTTTGTCGTGTCCTGCCCTTCTGCTGCTTTCGTGCAGCTCTGTGTCTTTTCAGGGTTGATCACACGAAGAGCTTGATGTGCGTGTTTCCTATCAGAGCTCGTTAGCAGTGCGTACGTGTTTGCAGAGTGCAGCGCCGTGCCAAATACCGGGCTTCGGTAGAACAG
>NW_010430643.1:793-11596 GCF_000710305.1 Buceros rhinoceros silvestris
CTTTCCCTAACAGCAAATATTGATCAGATTCAAAAGTGACTGTTAAAGTGTGGGTACTTTGCCAGAAAAGAGCAGTTACCAGCTCTCGTGTCTCTTCCTCCTGTAGGTACCAGCATATCCTGCACAGAAACCTCATTTATTTAGCCACAATTGCTGATGCAACGCCACCCAGCACACAGAAGACTGTAGACTGACGGCGCACACCTGGACATGAGCAGTGACACCCTCGGAATCTGTAGAAACACTCAGTTTAGGAGTCCCGCTCTGGGAGCTGAGAAGGCGTGGGCTTGAAAGGCAGGTAGAACGTCATCCTGACTGCTGTGTTGAAGAAAGAAGTCAAGGTAGCTTTTGAGCTTATACTAAGCTTGCTTTTTCCTCATTACTGTAAGCAGACCTGGAAGGTGATAATGACCCCTCTCTCTTTTCCCTCTCTGAAAAGCCCCACGTTCTGTAGTTCTGAGAACAGTCTGGTTGTCAGGACAGCACTACCAGAGACGCCTCTGGAGGACGCTGCAGTCTCTTTGAAACAGAGACTTGTACAACTGAGGCTGTAAAATACCAGGGTAACAGCTGAGTAGCTTCTCTCCACCTCCAACGTAACAGTCAGTCATATGTTGCTATATTTGTGTAAAATATATATATTCTGTTTGTCTGGTATCACAGGAAGCGTGGTTAAAAAACTACAAAGATGTTCTTTGTAAATTATGCGCATTCTGGACTAATGTCACGTGGTTGTTAGGAAAGGAGAGCTCAGGGAGGCGGTGAAAGGAAAATGCTAACTGTTCTAGGGAAGAGGGGATTGTTGCATAACAGAAGAGCAATTCAGTGCAAGGGAGAAATCGAGCCTTTGTTTCAGGGGGAGAAGGCCGTGTGCTTGCCCTAGTTGTGTCAAGACTTGCTTTTTGCTTGAAATGCTCTGTACTGCAGCCTGCAAACACGGAAATTCTTCCATAATAAAAATGGATTCATTTGCTTCCTGGGTATTTGTCAGCACTTAGAGCCAGCACCGCTTACTTGCACGCCCCCCATAAGGCATTTCAGTGGCACGATTAACACAAATGACATTAATCGCCTGATAATAGTTCTGGGGGATGTGGACCATTTACTTTTTGCTCTCTGCCCTCACGGTTATTTAGTCTGCGCTTGCTAAGGATGCCAGTACCTACCTGCTCAAAGACACCGTTCCTGTATCCTTGTCACTGCAGCCCCCCTGAACAAGCAGCCCTCAGAGGTGCTGCCAGGCGTGCCGGGGGTGAAGCCTAGTGTTACGGGACGAGGCAGTAAGCAGGCAGTTGACAGTTTTCAGTCTGTTAAATAATCCCATGTTAATGAAATAAGATCTTTGTTTACAAACCGAAGTTACAGTTTAAGGTGCTGCTTGTTTTCAGCAAGGTGCATATTTTGAACAGGTATGACCTATTAAATGTATACCTTTAATAAAGCAAATCATTTACTTTTACAGAAGCTTTAAAATACAAAATGTACAGTTCCAGTTCAGAAGCATTAGCTATTCACAAGAAGCACTGCAATGAGGGTAAGTCAGCTCAGCACCAAACCCTTGCACTTGGCAGTGTAAGTGAAGTTAATGGCAAGACTCGTTTGCCAAGTGCAACAATTCTTAAAAATCACCAGTGTTCAGAACAATCGGAAGCGAAGGACAGAGTAGCACCTACGTGGTCAAAATGCAGACAAACCTTCTTTTTGCAATTCACTTATGTAGGTTCAGAAACTTGCCAGCATTTGTAATTATGAATAAACTGCAGAAACTATAGCAATAATTTTGGCACTTATTAGAAAATGTTCAAAATCAAGTGTTTCATTGATTTCCATTTTGGTCTTAGTATGAATAACCAGTAAGTACAACCAAATTCGGGATTTAATATTAGATCTCAATGACAGGATTGAGGAAACTCAAAACCATTCATCAAGTTAAATAACCACTAACATTTTCAGCAGAGGGTTTTCAAAATTATAGTAGTACAGAACATTAACAATTTACAGACAGAAGCCACACTGATTGTGCAAAGCACGTTACTGTAAAAAGTCTATGTACAGCAAACAGATCTTTGTAAACATGGTAAGTATGAAGTTTCAGAAAACATGGTGACAATATCATAAATACAGGCAACATTGGCATCCTCAAACAGCACAAAAGGTAACAATCGGGGCCTGCAAATACAGCCCGTCACCATACAAACAAAAAGGGTGGATGGGTTGGAAATACCCAAATGTTTAATAGTTTTAGTGTTGTGTATACTTTATATATATATATATTTATATAATGGGGGGTTTTTTGGTATCTTTAGATATAGATGTACTTAGTTTGTAAAAACAAAAACAAATGTGCTTTATCGTCATTGAAAAATTATGTAGTTAGAACTAATAACCCATTTTACTAGTAGTTAACATATTAGAATGATATGACTTAAGAAAAATACAAAAATAAGATTAATACTGTCAAAACTCTTATACCAGAAAATATTGTGGTTTTTAGACTCTTTCAAAGATGAAATATGAAAATTTAAATAAGCTCTCACTATATAAAGAATCTTCTGTAATCTCAGTTAGTATACAGTGGGATAGCTGTACATATATTTACCGTTGTTCTTCGATTTTGAAGCACCAGTCACTCTCCTGGATCCACTTTGGTTGGAAGATTATTCCCAATTCCACAGGTTCACTTAATGGCACATATTGACTGCAAATAACTACTTTATCCTTTTAAAAAAAATAATGTTCTTTTAACTAACTGCTACCCCACGTTAGTATCTTCTGAGCCAGCTCACAATCTTTAATCACCTGTAGCATCTGAAATAAGACTTTAAATATATGCAAGTAGTCTTTTCGGCCGTACTTTCACACGCTCAAGGAGCACTGTGTGGATAATGCCTTTGGCCAAACGGAGCAGTAAGAAACGGTGTGTCTGAGAACCAGTGTCGTATTATCCACACAGGTGCTGTCTACTTTAAGCAGCTCAGATAACGCTTGTGACACAATGTCGAGTGGTTCTGTTGATCTCAGAGGAAGGAAACTACCACGAAACTCAATTTTGCAACTGTTTCTGCAACAGTTTCATAATGAACTCACTTATGTGGCACACCAAAAGCTGCTGTTGCACTTCATTTTAAAAAAGCTGCCCACAGGCCATTTATGGAGAATACAAAGGCTTTACAGCTCGTCCCTTATAAATTTAAACACAGTGTTGAGCAAAGTGACCACTATATATTTGCTTCAACATATTCAATGTGTTTCAATAAGATGTTTTAACTATAAATCTATATGAAAAATAGCTATAAAATACAGTGTTTTTTGTATGGTAGTCCTTCAGCAGTTCTTTAAAAAAAAAAGGTTTTGGAAGTAAAGGCAATATACACATTTTTAAGAGCATTTCTACATCACAGTTTTGGGCTGTCTCACGTATATCAAACATACATATTGGCCATATTTGCTCAGCACTGTAAGTCAGAATTCAAGAGTTTCTACCCCTCGCTCAGACCCCCTCAGTTCCAGCTTTAATGAGAGAAACAGGATAGCGCCAGTACACAGCTGTGACACAGAGTACGTGTCATTCACCTTGGCCCTGTGCTGCATTTTCCAGTACGTGGCTCAGTACTGATGCAGGTAAGATGGTCTGCGTTCGTGCTTGACTGGGAAGGATTTGAAGCCCTTATTCATCTGTTTGTGCTGCGGAGCCTGTGGCGATTGCTGCTGCTGCGCGTAGGCAAAGTTCGAGGAGATCCCTGCGGCTGGAGCGCAGTCGCTGGCTGCGGCCCACATGGGTGACTGGAGGATCTGCATCGTGTCGCTCCACTGGCTGACAGGGCTGCTCATGGGATACAGAGACGCGCTCTGACTGGGTAGCGTGTTTGTGACAGAGGCCGTATGCTGCCAGGGAGCCTTTGGAGGCCAAGTTTTGGTTTTATTGTCCTGAGAAAACAAAATCAGTTTTGTTTTAATATCAAAACACTTTTTTTTGAGACAATACCTACCCCTCCGTAAGACGTTTTCAGAACGTTAATTTATGTTTGAAAGCAAAATGAATGCACATGTATCTGTGGCACTGTCATGTCTGCAAGCATCTGCCTATTGAAAAACCTTTTCAGTTACACTTCAGCACATGTGCTTGGCACGTAGCAGCCCTGTTCCAAGTCAAAACTCCTAACAAGACCAGTAATAAATCTGGTGATACTTCAGTTTTCATAGACAACTAAAACTGAGTGTCATCTCTTAGCTTAACTGGAAATCTTTGTGATATCTTTTTCCCTTGTAGCAGAAATTACGTGATTTCCAATTTTAATATTTAAACTTGGTAAGTTTGATAAAACGATGTCGTACTGCTTGAATGCAGATGGTTTGGGGTTTAGCTGAGGTAAGCAATCTGGAGATACAGATGCTATTCTAGGTGTTTCCTAGGGTAAACCACCTCAGAACGCAAACAGTAAAAATGACTGGGGAAAGCCATTTTCTGCTCACCTGATTACGGTCATCCGCGGCAGAAAGAAGAGGTGGTGATGGTAGTGTACTGGGTTCCTGTTCGCCACTACTCTGTTTTCTGCCCAAAGAGAGAGTGACATTTAAGAAGAAAGGCACCACACTGATCTTCCACTGGCATAGACCGTTCTGTAGTTTCAGTCCGTCGTACTTGACAGCCTACACTGTGCACTGACAGCTCGTCACTGCACGTAGTTTTGCTCAGTGGAGGTAGCAGAAGCAATGCAGACAGAAATTCCTTCCTGAACACAGTTAGAGGCTTGACAGTGCCATCGTTCCTTGAGCTACAGCTTCGGCAACATGCACACGTTTTTGTAGAGGTGAAAGGAAGAATGGCTAATCTTTTGCCCATTTTGAACGAAATTGCCAGAAATTGCCTTTTTCTTCGGTTGCCTGCTCCCATTTATGGTTTGGATTTCTTATTTCTTTGGGTTTTTTAAGTATCTTGTCTGAAATAACCTTACAGACATGTTATACCTTTGGTTTAAATTTGTGACCTAATACTAATGGAAGTCCTTGACCATATGCACATTCTGAAGAGTTTTTTATCCTTTCACCCTTACATTAAAAAAATAAATCTCCGTGCTGTGATCATCAGGTAAGCAGGTCAGTCTTCAAACACTTCGCCCTTTTGCCTGCTCCTACTGTGTGGTTCTAGCTGTGGAATTTTGACAGGCCCTCACTTCTAGAGCGTTTTCTTCCTAAAGGTACCGTAAGTCCGTAGTACTGTTACTTCGGCTAAGTTTTTGTTCAGTGAAGCATGTGCTTTAGATACGTCCTTCTGCTCTTTTCATCAGTGCCCTACATAAAGCACAGGCTTTTGTTGTTCTTTTGCTCCCTGAATTGTTCCATGATCACTCAATCTTTAGAGACCTGGTGGCCTGGCAGATTAATCCACACCGTATATGCTTACTGTGATTTACTTCCCTGCTTTTTTAAAAAACACAAACAATTACTACTTGTTCTGCGACTGCTTATTAGACAGCACTCTTCCATTAATTCACTTCAGCGCGTACTGAAGCTCAGTTCCTTCCCCTCTATACAAAGTCTCGCTAACTGTAAAGGCTCAGAAAACAGCTCCTCATTTGATTGATTCCTTTCAACCTGCTTGCCTTAGTCTCATTATTCCCAACTCCAGTATATTTCTTTTCTGACAACGGACATACAAATAGCTATCCAAGTATAATCTCTAGGAAACATCCGTACATCCGTGACGTCTTCCCATCACCAAAAAGCAGACACAATCTCGCTCATAGTTGAAAATCTTGGCTTAGTTTAAGTTCCTAAGCTTATTTATGAATGCAGTTAAGCCTCCTCTTCAGAAACAAAGGACTAAATAAGCATATATTTACAACTACTAAAACAGCAGTTGTAGGTAAGGCGAGACAAAAGTCTCCACAACATTATCAGCAGAATTTCTTGAGTGCCACAAAGTTTCAGGAGAAGCCAGCAAATAGGAACTTGCTGGCATCAAAATGCACAGCGTTAGGAGCGGCGACAAAGCTGCCCTGGGGTACGTGGTTTAGAAAAAACAATTCAAAGATGATCTTAATGGCTCAGTATTTTAGCAAAAAGTATCATCCAAGATAGATTATCTTGGCAGAGGGAAAGCATCACATCTTTCCTAGACATACTGAATTTCAGCTAACAGCTGGCTATTCGCACAGATGGTAGTTTGTGTGAGGAGACAGCTACTAATGCAGCTCGTTTTGGGAATCCCTAGCATTTAAGTCAGCTACACTGTACACTGATCCCTATCATCAGCGTGGGACAAACACTGCTGTCTGTATAACTTCGTCCAGTTAGCAGGAATTTCCTTTGTGTGGCTACTCAAATTATCAAAAAAAGACAAATCGTACGATGCAGGAGGTATGTACTTCTGTTCGTTTTGCTCACCTTCTCTGCTTTACAGCAGCAACCAGGTCTGGCCCTGAGAACATGGAGAACAAACTGTCCCCATTGGCTGAGGAGGTCTCATCACTTGAGCTGGCAGAGTCTCCTTGAGTACCAGACCAGCTATTTGTCACATCACTGTAACAACAAAAAGTTGTGTTAGTCCTTGTGTTCAGTGCCAGGTCCAGACCGTACACACTAGCTAGTTACGCTGCATCTTTGTCACAGGTGATACCTCAGAGCACAAAGAAGTTTCAATACTTTGTAAAATGGACCAGTAATACAAATACTGTCGCTCATTTCAGAGTGATCACATCAACTTAGTCACTTTATACATATTTTACTAGAACAATTATACAAATTAGAAGAGCCTTTCTTGATCGGAAAGGAGAAACAATTGATGCTTCATTTTGGAATCACTAGGCACTTGATGACTTCATTGCAAAAGCAAGCTAGAACACATACTTGTCCTACTGGTTTTACGCTTGAGGGTCACAGCTATTACATCATGGACAAATGGACAGAGGATCTTAAAACACTTCTGTTGTAATAAATGGTTATGATTTGGAAGAGATTAAGAACTACTAAGATACGTGCTGTAAGGTACCTGCCTTATAGTAGGAGTCTAAGTGGCTCAAATCTGTGAAGCTGAATACAGTCAGGCGCTGCAACTTCAACAGCATCACTTCTCATCAAAACTAGGTCTTAAAGGTTTTCCAAATACTGAAAGAAAACCACTCTGAATGTATGTGTGCTATAAATTCCTTATTCCCTCCGAGTCCAAGGCAGTTATACATTCCACTCTAAAAAAAGTCATCGAACAAATGTCAGTGCTTCCATATCAGCAAAGCAGGAAGGGCTCAGATTTCTCACTCTGAAGTGCAGCTTTCACAGACGCAGCAGCTATTGTAAAAAACACCCAGTATTCCCACATTCCACCAAGTCTGAGCGTACAATAGACAACAGAAATATGTAGTGTGTCCAATCACTTACCCTTCTGTGAAATACTCAGGAAAGGGCCAGGTTTTATGAGGATCATCAGCAAGAGGCCAGTTGCTACGTGTGTTGCTGGGACGACGGACGTGCTGTGCTTGCCTTTTTTGTTGCATAGCCTGGTTGACCCCAGCAACATAGCGGGCAAATTCTGGATCAGAGCCAACTGAATAAAAGACACCAAGAAGTCAGTTGCTGACATTCAGCTCTTTCTACTGCAATTATCCCCCTCATTTAATCCCTCACTGATTGATAATAAATGCCAGACAATAGCTGATACCTGCTCATGGAGCAGTGAAGACCACCGAATGGGAGATGTTTCTTAAAAGTAGATAGGTGCCATCCATACTTGGGGGATGATTATGCTCACATGGAAGTACGCTTGCCCCTTGCATGCCATCAGGGAAGTAGTATTTGTCACTATGATCATGTCTATCCACTGAAAGGTGGATTCTGGCAGATCGCATGAACGCTTAGTACAGTCTCGGTACCTATGTTCCAGGCCAACAGAAATCACATTCACGAGGTAAGATTTGTAAGCTGCTCTTAGTACCATTAAGAGAAGGATTCGTTAATCTCCTCGCAGCCTCTACAGACAATGTCATAGTCTTTAGCTATTTGCTTATGGCTATAAAACTATCTCCCGTCATCTTTGACAATAATCCCTCCACATTTACTATTTATTGGTGGGTCAAACATCTGGCAAATCACATGGCACTTGCTCTACAGTCTCTAATCCTTCGGCATCCAAGCTTTTCACTGCAGTCACAGCTCTAGAGCAGGAACCAGTATGACTCCCATGTAACTCTATAGGAATGGTGGGGAAATGCAGGGCTCTAGGAAAGATGCAATCCGGCAGTATCTCCAGACTGCAGGACTGGTAAAGAGCGGGAAGGATGATTTTGGGGAGAGGTAGAAATACCTAAGTTCAAGAGTTTGGTTTTAAACCATTTTACAAATTTAACAATAGAAGGAACATCATCTCATAAGTATCTCTTGATATGGTCCATGCAGGAAAGGTCAGAGCTACAGCTGGGACAAGAAACAAGGGATTTGCTCCCATTCTTATTTATTAATACAAGTTGTTTGTACGATAGTTCACCTTCTGTTGAAAAGGAAAAAAGGCAAACGTGTAAATACCTGCTTGCCTTTGGAAGGTGGACAGCACTGGAAATGACAGTTATTGCTACCAACGTTTAACAGTATTCTTTGTAAAATGCCTCTTATAAAAACATAAGAAAGGAAAAGACACGCACCTGCAGGGTCAAAAGGCAGGATTTCTCCCAACATCCCAAACACACCATCAGTTTGGTCACGATTTGGCCATGTGTTGTTTCTAGGTCCTTGTGGTTTCTGTCCTAACATCTCTGACATCATATTGTCCATATAGCTGCTTACAAGCCCCAAGCTGTACAAATCAGAGCTTAAATCTGTAAACCCAGGATTGTTCCATTGGTTTATGTGAGACAATCCAGCTCCAACAGCTTGGGCTGGCTGCTGTGGAGAGTTAGTCAGCCACTTGGCAGGTACACGTTGCTGTGGTCCAATCGGCTGAAGCAAGTGTTGGTAATACTGCATTTGCTGCTGCTGCTTTTGTGACTGCTGCTGCTGCGACAAGCCTTGCTGAGAAGGATGCAGTGATGTGTGAGAGACAGATTGCGGCTGCTGTTGCACTGTCCCTGATTTTTGTTCTGTTGTCGCAGAGGATGCAACAGAGTTTCTTCTTTTCACTGTCGGAGAAGTCTGCTGGGATTTGCCCATGTTAAAACCAGACAAGAAATCTATAACGTCCTGCATTTCTTGGTCAGTTGGTAAATTCATACCTTTGCCATCTTTGCCGTCATCCGGTTTGAAGAAATTGTCCCGTCTTTCAACTAGGAGCCCATTCACTAGCTGATTATTTGTGCTCTGAATTGCCTGCAGTGGATCTGCCGTCCTAGGAAAATTACCAATGTTCAAAATGCTCTGTAACCGTGCGTCTATGTTGGTGGGCATTTTCGCTTTCTCCTCTGAGTTGGAACTTATGAAGACATTTTTGGAAGGTGTATTGGGGATTGAATAACTTCCTGGATTACTTGTACTGGTGCAAGAAGTTTTTTTTGTAAACCTCGAAGTCAGTTTTGAGAATGTCTTTTGTAGACCACCTGAAGATTTGCTTCCATTTCCAGATGGCATGTCAACTTGATTCCCAAAGTCTGAGATTTCACGCTGTAGCTGGATCTGAATACAAGGCAAAGCTTGTTCCCTGCGTCAACAAAAACACGTGCATCAAACCACCGGATATATCATTGTGTTTGTACTTTGGAGGAAAATGTGATTTGGGCAATAGCTAGTTAAAGAAACAAAACCAAAGATTGCCAAGTTCATCAGCTACTTCTTATGGTAGCAGTGCAAACTATTACTAGTCTTTGCAATAGCATTAACTACTTCCCATTCCTTAAAGAATTTTATTGTGCTTCCAGACCTAAATGGAGGCCAATTTAAATAGATCAAGTATTTTTGTGAAAGAAAAAACAAGTACTTTTGTACACTTGGATAAGCTGCTGGTTGGTTTTAAAAAGACAGCTGCGCCTGTGTATGTACCCACAAGGTACCTGTGTGGGTTACCAGTTTGACTTCGATCACCAGTTTGACTGCTGCTTTCCCCCAGTACCATCAAATTCCTCAGTACGGATATTTCAACAACGCTGGCCTTGCTTACACCTGGGAAGTAGAACATGAGGCTCAAGAGGAGATGTACCTTCCTTCCTTCCACCTGTGTATGTCAAACACAGCAGTATAGAGCACATCCACTAGTCCCAAAGTCTTCTCTGGATCCAGACTCCTCTGTAGCAGAGACATTGTTGCTGGATCTTCTTTCAGACACCTGTAATGATAAAGTTTACTTAAAAATAAATTGAATATATTTTACACTATAAAATTGATGCACTACTTCTGCTCCTACAGAGGTGCAACTAGCAAAGGCAGCATAACATGAATGCCCGAGGCTTCCCTACTGACTATGCCTGCAGCTCCAGTTTCTCTCTACTGTTGAATATACAAATAATCTAACTGTGAAATTAAGTTATATAATTTATTTTAAAATCATGGGGGGTTTTTTTAGCTCTTTAGCTGAGCAGGCATAATTTAGGCACAGAGTTCAGAAATAAATAAGAAATACACAAAGCCCATTTCTGGAAAGCGGCAAGAGCCACTCAACGAGCCTGACAAAACAGTAGCGCATGGGTGCACTCTGGAGTCCGGCGCTAAGAACCCCCAGCCTGACAGACTCGATGTGGAAAAGGATTCGGCATACCTGACCTGTGAAGATGGAGGATTAGTGAATTCTCCCCATTAACAGCACAGGTTTAGGACTGAATTTGAGGTGAAATCAGGATAACTTACATCTAAGCACTGGCACACTTGTGCAGTGCTCAGCGAGCCCCG
>NW_010430644.1:0-830 GCF_000710305.1 Buceros rhinoceros silvestris
CTCCCCCCTGCGGGGGCTGCGCAGGCGTCGGTGCTCCACAGAAACGGTCTGGGACAGGCTTCGATCCAGAGCGCCTGCTTCTGAGTACATTTTTTCAGAACAATTGAATTTCCCGTGTGGTATTTATGGGCTGGGGTTTTTTATTATTTTACAAAAGGCAGAAATCCAGCTGACGTGGATGGAGCCATGGTCTCCGTACAGAAGCCTGGCAGGAGAAAGTAGCAGTGCCTTCCTACGAGGAACGCGGAATCTCCATTCCCGTTTCAGAGACAGAACTGCTGTCTGAGCCTAGACAAGTAACACTGCTGCTTTATGGCCTTCATGAGGAAAACACGTGCAATGCTGCGATACAGTCTAACCGATGATTGTAAAAATGCTGCAAGCATTCACGGGAACCGATTCATAGGTTGGAAAGTGTTTTGTAAATACTCCCCTCTTAAAAAGGAATGGACGCTATCAACATCTAGGCTAGAAGATACCTGAAAGTGCTTCCCCACAGATGCTTGCTGCCTTCATCTCAACTGACTCTGCAGCCTGTGCTCGTTCTGGAGTATGGCTGATAGGACAATGAGAAAACAAAGGGAGAAAATTCCAGCTGCTTTAAAAAAACCAAACACTGCTTCTCCATTTGTCTGGCAGGCGTTGGCTGTAACGAACATGTGTTCAAAAGGAGAAATGACATTTAGTCAGAGGTCTAAAAAGCTGCGATGTATATACAGTCGCCTGTCTTTGAGCGTGGGGGAGAAGCACTGGAAAAAAATAAGCTAAAAAGTATTATATTAGCGTATAAAGCAGTATATAGACAGGTCTTGCTGCACAGGGCGTCGTGT
>NW_010430644.1:901-4626 GCF_000710305.1 Buceros rhinoceros silvestris
CTTGCGCCACAGGGCTGCGTGTACCAAACAGCGCCTTAATGTATAAGGCTATCACCTCCCAACCAGGCTTCTTCTGTGTGTAGCAGTCACTGATCATCGGTTCCCTGTGCCTGCTGTTTTGGGCTATTCAGCCATCCGAGTACAGCTCAGAAGGGAAGAGGCTGTAGCTGGTCTAGCATTCACACAGCCATTTCAGGTCATCCTTATCAGCACGACCTGTAACCATCGAGACGGGTGGGCGGGTGGAAAGCGTGTCTAACCGATGCTTAAAGTGTAGATTTTCTGAAGAGTTGATGTGCTCCCGTTTTTCCCTGTTCTGGAGGCAGTATTGCTGCACTACCACCCTCCAGAAGTCCCATCCTGGCTGTTTGAAGATCATCAGCTAAGGCATCAGATAATGAGATGGGGTGCTTTTTCTGACAAAGGGAACATGAGCGTTTCTCTTCACTGACTATTAAGTATAAACATAGGCACCTGGCAAGCTTCCTTCTGCAGCGAAGTGCTCAGAAGAGGAGATGGCTTTAAAGAAAGCTGAAATTTCTCATGTGGGAATTGCAAGGTTCTTGCAAGGAGCGAATGACTTTTCTTTGTGGTTGTGATGATAGCTACCCACCTAACTACTTTTCATAAAACCAAATGTCAGGTCTCCTGGAGGAGGTAGGGGGAGAATCCATAATATTTGTGATAAAACCATGAGATTTGGCAACATCGTCAGCTGCTGTGTGGATAATCGGTAGGTCTTGCTCTGCAGATGGGATCCAGGCAATGATCCAGGCAGAAGTGGCTGGCACACAGGCACACTTTGCAGGGGGATTGGTGCAACTGGCTGTCCTGTTGATGCTGGTGTCCTAAAATGCACCTGCTTGGGCTGCTGACTTGCTGTGCTAAGTGATCTGATGTTGTGCTGTGGAGTCTGAGGTTTAAATCTCTTTTTGTATGCTTTGTGATGCAACTTGTTGGGGGGAAGGTAAGAGACCAACCTCAGATCGGCACCGGGTACTTACCCAGGATGAAAAGATTGAGGTCTGAGTCTGAATTGCGGAGAACAGGAATAACCCAAAGGGGAGCCTTGCAGGGGTCTGGAGGAACCAAACTAGTGATGGTTCAGAGTTTCTCCAAGAAATCTCTTTGGATGGGTGTTTTGCTAGAGCAGGAGGGTTTTCCCCAACACTCAGTTTCACCTGAGCAGTTGACCTTAGCACACCTTACCAGTGTGACACGATAAACTGTGCTGCTGGACTGAGAATTGGAACGTGGCAGCTCTGGTGGGCCCAACTGAGCCTTTGAACCTTTTGCATGACTTCATTTTTCTGTACATCTCACTACAGCGTAGCAATCGCAATGACTGAGAGTGATTTTATTTACTGCTGCTTACAGTCGGAGAGAAAAGCTCCCATGGCCAAGGTCATCTGTGGCTGTGGGAAGGCAGTCCAGAGTCAGACCTGAGTGTGCCTTGGATGGGTGTGGCCGTGTTTAGTTCAGCGGTGCATCAGCTGTAAAATAGACAGCCTGCAGGGCACAACCACCAATTTGTCTTCTGCAAGTGAGAAGTGCCACCAACTGCACCAGTAACATCCCGTTGCCCTGGCAGTGTGGTGGCTCTTGAAAGATGAGCTGATGTTGTAAGCCATCTGCTGCTGTCTCAAAGTTGTGGAAGGTGTTGCAGAATGGCTGCTTGCTTTGAGCTGCAGAGTTTTGATCACTGTGAAAGGAATTTATTTTCTTCGGGTCTCTTCTAGAAATTTAGGCCTTGCTGAGCTTGTTGGGCCAGGATGTTTGTTGTGTACCACAGAACACCAGCTATCTCCACCTGTGGCAGCAGTGCAAATACATAACAGTAGAATTTAAGGCTGCACAGAAAAATACTGAATACCTCAAGTAGATGTGAAAGTCTTGGATTAAATGCTACCAAGAATCTAACTTCAGGGAAAAAATCTCCAGTCTTGCTCTAATGTTGTCCTTTCCCAGCTTGTGAAATTGTTTATTCCTACGTGGAGTCAGTTTTACATTGCTAGCAAAACAGATTGCTGGCACACCAGCATAGTTTTTCCAGGGGATAAGGGGAGGTCGAGTTACCATTCTCTCAGAGGTATCAATCAATCATCTCTGTGGGGAGCCCAGTGATACTGTTTTCCATTCCCATTAAGCTCTTCAGCTCAACAAGAGTGTCTGTGCTGAAGTAATGGAGAAGCCAGCCAATGCCTGATGGCTTAGGTGCAGTAGTTCCCCAGTTAGAGCCTTTCCATGCCAAACTGGTCATAAGTAGTCCCCAGAAGCGTTTTGAAAAATATGGGAACATGACAGCTAGCAGCTGTTTGGCCTAAGAAATTTTTAGGGCTGTTGCTGCTCTACTGATTTCAAATATTACAGAGGCACGGATTTGGAAAATTCCAGAGCTCTTGAGGGGCTCAAATTGTTCACACACATTTTCAAACCAGCTTTAAGGATCAGGGCCTGCTGCGTGCTTGGTCCATGCCCATCTAATTCATAAAGGCAAAAAAAGATCATTGGTGCTTCTTCAAAAATGACTATTCAGAAGTGCTGCCTGACTGCTCACACGGCGTTTGGTTTGAGGACCTTTTCTCCCGCATGTTAAAGCAAGCGATGGGGAGACAAATAAGAGATGCAGACTTGAAGCTTCTGTACAGACTAGCATTTGTTAACTGGGTCATGACTTAGACATCTTGGTACTAAAGCCTATGCTCTGAGCACTGGTCCAAACCCTGACAGCTCTGAAAACCTGCTGCCTGTGTACAGGAAATGCAGAGTGTATTGACAGCCATTGAACTATGGCAGTAATTGAAGGAGCTGGGACCACTCAGCTTCTGAGTAAGCACAACTGCAGATATAACTCAAAGTCTGTGCAAGTTCCCACCCGAGGGAACAGAAGCCAAACCCATCTTATCTTTGTCTCTTGTCTAGATGCCACATCTGTATTCGCACAGAGCTTGGTTCTGAGGATGGCTAAATCCACTCAGCCGCTTGAAGATAGCTGCATGCTGGCAATGACTTGGGAATCAAGTTGTTTCTGGCAATGTAATAAAGATCCACAGGTTTGAAAATGTTTGGTGATGTGATATTCTGATGCTACTTAGATGTCATTATCGATATGAAAGTCCTGCATATTTCAGAAATACTGTGACAAATATGTTTAAAGTAGTATAACTTCTGGAAAATGAGCATATAATGCAGGTAGGTGTGATAAATCTTTTATTCAATTTGATTTATACTTGAATCTAGCCTTTGTAAAAGAATCTGAATTCATCAGGCTCTGCTTTCAATGGTGATGAGGCATTTATTCATATTTCTCTTGACTGATGTGGAATTTCTCATATCTGCTACAGGTTCCGAAACACAGTAATAAGGGATTTGCTGTTTGAATGCAGGCAGTTGCATTAGAAGGTGTGTGGGGCAGGGCATGACAGACAGCAGAGCTTGCCTGGGAATTATTCATCTTCAAAACAAATCCCACTAACGCTGAAGGGAAAACATACCCGGTTTCATCTTCAAGTACAACAGTCTCAGGGCAAGTTTCAGATACTTGATGTAAAATTAGAGCAGTTGTCAAGCACACCCATGTTTTATTGACACACAAACGTTAACTAGGAATACTATTTCTGCATGTTATAATTATATCCATGGGGCATTAAAGTGGGAGACTTGTTCTGCTAAACATAAAGCTGACTGAGATGTGATTTGGCAATAATGTAGAAATAACTGGGGGG
>NW_010430645.1:0-6601 GCF_000710305.1 Buceros rhinoceros silvestris
AGGATCTACCGCCCGGGACCAGGGGAACGGGAGAAAAAGTGACATGACCTCATGTGACAGGGGCAAAGGGATTTTCCTTCCCTCGGGCACGTATGAAGGCAGGGAAGGAAGGTGGCTCAGACCAGTGCAGTCTGAGCTAGTTGCGCTACTGGGCACGGCCTGAGGGACCTATGCCTCCTCCCTGTGCCAAGTGGGCACAAAATCAGAGGTCCTGGTGGTCGTTTGGATGTATGTCTTTTTTCTCCTTTGTTTTCGTTGGTGTTTTTCCTTCCCTGAGGAAATGATGAATGGAAAGAAGCTCACCAAAAATTTAACTGTGCCCTTGTCTGATTTTTTATTTGGGTTTTTAAAGCAGAGTTTGACTGTTTGGACAAATGAGGGTTGATGGAGTTTTTGTTTGAAGAGACTTTCGTCAGAAAAATCACGGAGCTGATTTTTCTCTTAGCAGAGACATTTTATACTCTGCACGTGAAAACTGAGGATGCTGTCATCTGAGCTTGTCAGAACCTAGGAAAAATGGGAGTTGCCCATTTTTAGTAGTGGGCAACTAAGCCACTAACTGACTTATTTAGTGTCCAGCAGAGCCAGAGTGTGTGCAATTAACCATGTTTGTTCATCAGGAAGACCCGTTACTGAAAAAAGAGAAAAATACCACATTGTTTTCAGAGAATCAAAAGGTTGGACTCTGTTTCCTGGATGCATGTTAGTAAAATGATTCATGCTATGTGCATACAATATAGCAAGGTCCCAGGTAACCTCAGATTCCACTGTCTTCAACACAATTTGAAGGTGCTGAATATGACCAGCCACCGTGCTAGATCAGTGCTAAGAATTATCCCTCAGATCAGGCTATATCTTTAAGGAGCCATTGCCAGCTTTGTGATCTAGAGAGAAAAGGCATAAAGTTTTTATTTGTTTACAAAAAATCACCTGTGTACCTAATGGTACCAAACCTCCATTGAAATGGTTGATTTTAAAAAGAAGAGAGCAATTCTTTTTTTCTTTTACTCACGGAGAAGCAGCTGAGTAGACAGGGAATGCAAGAGCTAAATAATGAGATTGCATCATGACTTACTGCGTACATCAACAGAAGATGTCCCCAAAGCAACCAGACCTTCTAAGGATGAGTCATAGCCCCTAAGCAAGTCAGCATCTGGGTGTCCACAAACTTAACTATGGAAAGAAGGATCCTGCTGGGAAAAGACCACTGACAGAAAAAAAACTCCAAATGGACTTAAAAGAGCATTGAAAGCCAATCCTGCTCTCTCTGCCTCCAACAGGGGCAATGATTAAGAAAGATTAAGAAATCATCTGAAAGAAAGTTGAAAATTAAGAATGATAGGAGTGGAAAAAGCAAGCTTTTCAGTTCGTCCTTTTGAAATAATTGTGGACCAACACATTCATTGAAAACCAGCAAACAGCGAGAATACTGGTACCACCTCTGTGTCAGCAAGAGAGCTCCTGCTAGTGCACATAGTCACATCAAGACACAGGAACGTATCAAAATGAATTTGATGTTAACCAGACAGGATTCATTTTATATCGTAAAACAGCAGTGTTTGTAAAAAATGTGGACATCATAAAGTAACATTTTTCTCTCTTATTACAAGGGTAAATAAGAACTATTTTAATTTTTATAAGTATTTTGTGGTCAGGTCCAACCTGAAAAGTAGAGAGAATTTTGCCACAGTTTGAGTTTATGTAGACACTGCCTTCAGGTTCATCCTACTAGACGTAGCAGTAAGGTTCAGACCCAGCACCTAGGGGACATGCTTGGATTGGGGTGAAGATACATAGACTTCATTTCCTGCCTTAGCCATGGTCCCCTTCTGTCACACATCTGCCTTTCTTGCTTGAGCTGTAAATCATCCAGACAGAGTGTAAAAATACACTTTTATAACGGAAGGAGTCCCCTGTCTCACTTGGGTACTGAAAGTCAGAGGAAAAAAAAAAAAGCTGAGTAGTGTTGTAAAGCCAGAAGTTTGGTTCAGGCTTAGCTCAGTTTTGTTTAGAGCTGTTGCATTTTTCCAGATTCAGAACCTCCTGCTGTTTACCCAGCATTTAAAGTATTTCTTGCCACTTGGCTACGAGGCACGACAGCATGAAAACTGGGGACAAATCAGTCAGCCATGAAATAGAAATGATTAGACAGAGAACGAGGAATCTGCTCTGTAAGCAGCTCTCTAAAAGGCCTCAGTGTTGTCTGCATTCAAATACTTCCCATAGCACATTTTAAAAATAACCCTTGCTTGTGAGAAGCAGGAGACATGTTCGCTTGATGTACAGCACAAAGCATCTGCACAGCTTTCTCTGCAGCAGATACATTATGCAGGCAGCAATAGGGTAGGGATCTGGGCAACAGAGACCTGGTCAAGGTCTTTTTATAAAACGTAGACACATGGACCAGCTTTATACGAAAGTTATTGGTGGCCTCACCTTTGCTTATTGTTTATCATCATATTATCTACCGAGTGGAAGCTAAGTGCTGGGAGTTTTCCTGAAAAGTGGGGTGAATGACTGTGTTTCTGCTCAGAGAGGGATGGAAATGAAGGCTTAGCGAACCTGAGGTCCACAGGCAGTGGAGTTGGAAGCTTTGTGCTGGAGGAAGCACGATCTAGTAAAATCACCAGAATTTCCTTCCTGTTCCAATTCCTTCAGCAGGGAGCGGAAAGGAAGGAGTCTCTCATACAACTGCCCTCCTGCATCACCTTGGCATGGGGAGAACGTGCAACGGTGCTGCCATTCCTTGAGGCACTGGCTTGTGAAGTTGTCTAGTCCTGCAGGAGGCAAGGAGGGAATCTGGGAGCTCTGCGGGAGTCATGCTGGTGATTACACAGCTATTTTCCCCACAGTTGTACCTATTTCATATGTCCTTCACTGTACAATTCTGGTCTTGGACTTGTGTCCCAGTTTTTATTTATGTGTGACGAGACACAACAAACAGGATAGAAAGCTGCTCAGTTTTTTTCTCTCATTCATTCCCCGATGACCCAGGACTCACATGGAGGTGCTTGAAGTTCAGCTTTTGCACTTCCTGTTTCCCAGCACAATATTTGTGTTTTCCAGAGTACGGCTAAAGTACAGTCTTCCAGCTCTTTGGAGTTCAAAGTTTCTCAAATTAGCTGTGGTCAAGTCTGCACAAAGTTTACTGAATTTGGAAGAAGCAGAGGAGGGAGCCAGCTCTCCTGCAGCTTCTCAGTACTTCCTTGCTCCTTGCTCAGGATGGGGATGGGCCTCACAGCCAACCCTGCAAAGTCTATTCCTCTGGGACGAGTGAGGACCAAACATGCAGTCACATCTGCAGCCAGATTACCATTTTTTTCCTGCGGTGGTGTGCAAGGAAGAAAGGCCTGCGCCTGACCTACCATACAGAACATAATTATTATACTGTTTTAAACCAGCAGTGTCTATCTGCTGTTGTTGTGTAAGAGTCCTTTCCTCTCTGGGAAAAAATTACAGTTCTTGGCTAGAGATGTAAGGATGAGAAGCTTTTGTACCAAGTTTTAAACAGATTCGTGCTGTCCACTTAAAGCTAATGCAGTTAAGGAAAGTCTGGAATTTTTCATCAGATGTTGACAAATAGCATAATGCCCTTATGTAGGCATTAGGGAGGGAAGTGTTACTCAGCCATTTTAAAGCTATTTACAGATTCTGCCACTTTCTAATAAGATAGGTTTTTAAATAGCAATTTGCCATTTTATTTAATCCTTCATTGTTACAACTCTTCCTTTTGCGTGGAGCATGCTGTTAAGATGCACAGAGCCATGACTAAACAAAGCACCTCCCACCTTACACCTGAGGACCTCCTGGAAGAAAAGCAGACATTGTCCCTTGCTCTTTTTAGATGGGAGGGCTAAGGCATTGAGGGTTGTCCCTCTGATGTGACAGCAGGCGTCAGCCTGGGGGGAACAGAGTTCTGCTCTTCAGCATGGTAAAATGAGAGAAAAAAAGAGTTCAGTCAGGAGCTTTTACTGAAAAAAAAGGAAATAAGTGAAATTTAATGCAGAACCCCTTTCTTTGTTTTCAGCTATTGTTAAAGTCCTGAGAAAATTAGATAAATAAATACGTTTAAATACATCCAAATAAATAGATAAATAATAGATACATTGATAAATAGATAAGTAGGTAAATACATAAATATAAGTATGTGTGTGTTCTAGTCCAGGCTTGTCATCTGGGCTCTTGCTATTGGCAGTGCTGGAAGTTCTGGAGGCAGGTTCACATCACAGAGTTTAGGTCTACCCATGACGGGAGGAGCGGTGCTGTGGAGGGCATGTTCCTCGCCATTGACAGTACACGTAGCCTGGACATAACACCTTACTTTTACATAACTGTATTTACATGAAATGATTCTGAAACTTGGTGTCATATTAACATCCAGCGGCAAGAATATTCACGTTTGGCTTCCTGTATGATACAATTGTGTTTCAAATATTTCTTCTGAGGCTAGTATAGGAGTGAGAGGTTAAAAACCTGAGTCATTATGAAGACAGTTCATACAAGGATGGAGTGAGATTTTAGAGTTCTGAAAAATAATTTTCTTGAACATTAATTAGGAGTTCCCAGACATGGAATTTCTGAACATCCATTAAGATTACATATAATAATGGCATCTGTTCTAATGAAAGCTTCTCAGAAACAATGTGTTTGCATTTAAGCTCATAGTATTATTAAAGCCTTATGCACTGTGTTCTTGCTTAGCATGATGAACATGAATCATAACTCCTTAGGACAATGTTCATTTGGGGGCCATGGAGACAGAGCCAATGATTCAGTGTGGATGTTCCTTTTGTTAGAGTTTATTGGACACCATCTCAGATTCAGAGGAGAAGAAACCTTTTCATTTCTGATAAATTAAACAGAATTCACATTATATGTTAGAAAATTTTAAGAAAAATTTGAATTAATTTTAAAATTTTTATCCCACTATATGGATAGAAACACCATCTTCTGTTGCAGAGAGTATGGAGTCTAAAACAAACAAACAAAATTATTAAAATCCAAAACTTTCCAGGGGAAGAGGAATAAATGTGTACAGTAGAGTGGTTTGCCCATGAGGTCCCCACAGTGAGAATTTGATCTTTGTGGTATTTTAGGAAACAGAGAGAAGAAAAGAGAAATGAACTTGGGTGATTCCGTAAAACTTGTGATCTCTGGAAAACTGAAGAGAGTTATAGTTCTAAACTAAGAGAAGTTTGTATTTCCCACAGGTCTCAAGTACCCTTGTAATAAATAGGCTGGGGGATGAAATCTACATCAGCAATTGATTTTTTGAGCTTCTTGATCTAGAACTACCATCTCTCTCTTTTCCAGACAAATGAGAGTAATAAAAACCATCTTGGACTAAAAAAGAATTTGTTGATTTGAAGATGAAAGAGAAGTTATGCCATTTAATTTAATTTGATTTATTGGAGAGTCAGGTTTAACTCTGTTACTCCTTTTACATTTTTCTGACAGATTTCATATGAAAATTTCTTGATAGTTTCAAAACAAACTTTGAATTCTATGCAGTGTTTTTTTGTCAGAAGTTATGTCATCACATTAGCCTTCAAAAGGACAAATAGTTTCAGTGTCACTATCCCCACTGATGAGCGCATTAATTGTACCTGATTTTATTCAAGATAGTCAAGGAGCTGTGCTGTAGATGTCAGTGGGGCTGTATGAGGATGAGGTTTGTCCGTAGTCTTCTATTTGTCTGGACCATGTACTTTATTTTCAAATAATGGGAACTGATAAATTCAGCTTCGTAGATAAGAAGTGAGAAGCTGCTCTCATAGCTGAAGGTGAAAGTACCACATGCCCTGTCCAAACTCCTGCTGTGCTGAATTTATACCTGGAGTTCCAAAACAGCCTAAGGAAGTCTCATAGACAGATTGCAATGCTTTCTCTGACAACTTTGAAATCCCTTCTCAGAATTCAAACAAATGCTACTAAAAAAAAAAAAAAGTCAAATTTCCCTCAAGATCAGGTTACTATCTCCTGTAGACCTTCAGCCATAAAGTGTCCTGTTGTTTTATGAAGTTCAAGCTCATACGTCTCTGTTCTAGTTATGTTTACGACAAGACTAGAACTGTAGACTAATAATATTTTGATTTTTATAAAATATAAAAAAATAGTTACCTCATATTTAAGGACCAGTAACTTAGGAACTTCATAACGCAGACAACCTTCTAACCAGAGAAAACCAATTTTTTTTAAAGGAACAGAGAGGCAGCTGGACATCACTGCACACTCGCTGTCAGCAATAAGCATATTCAGGTAGGAATGAGGGAAAAGGTGAGACTAAGTTACACAGATTTCCTAGAAAGTATTGGAGCAGTTAATAGGAATGTGTTTGTGGGTAGCATACCTAGTTAAGAGTCTCCTCTCCGCAGACTCCCTTTACAAATGATAAAGAAGTGGTTTCCAGATCCAAAGCACCCTCCAAAGACACCTGTCTCTCTCCATGCACTGCTAAAGGGTCTAAGGTCACCATGTTTCCATTTCTTATTAGTGCCTAAATTTAGGAAGGATGAAGCTAGAACAAGTTCTAAAAAGTTATACTTAATAGTAGTATATTACCTTAATAGCAGATCTGTAAACTGGCAATGAGGGCCATATA